>NW_014578444.1:58627-63627 GCF_000485595.1 Priapulus caudatus
TTATTATTATTACTATTATTAATGGCTAGATTGACGTCACATGCATGACGTATATGAGTAGCGAAGCAAGGAGCGCGTGGTCACGTCATTAAACTGTATATGTAATAACATTATATATACACGTGCCTTGGGTAGCACAGCCATCTTAAAATCACTGTCGTCCATAATCTCATTTAACACCTTCTTACATTGATTAAAGATTTACCCCATGTATTCATATTTTAAATGATATGATTCATATTTATTTATTTATTTATTCCAATTAAATATTAAATATTAAATATTAAATTAAAAGAAAGCGAGGATGAAACTATTCATAATCGTGGGAGTAGTTGGGGCCTGATGTCTTATATTGGTCGTGTTGACTGCTACGGAGTGGGTTGGTTGGTATGGTAAATTTATGGGGGGTGGGAGGTGGTAGTATAGTAGTGAATGAGACGGATTTATGAGGTGGGTGGTACGTTAATGCGGGGTGGGTGGTATGGGGGAGATGATATGGGGTTGTTAGGGTTGGGGTGGTACATTTCTGGTGGGTGGGATGGTATGAAGTGTATTATGAGGAGGAGGGCTAGGGTTAAGTGTGGCACATGAGTTGATGAGTGAGGGTATTTGGGGTAGGGTTCCTGGTAGGCGGTTGGTAGACAGGTGCTATGTGATGCATGGATAGACGGTATGTGATGGAATCGATTTAAACGTGTGGCAGAGCATGATCGATAACCTAATCGATAGCCTCTAATACTCAATCAATTCCTATATAGGGATAATAATAAAAAAACACTGCAACTACGGGAGCATCTCTCGAGGAAAAACGGGGAAGAAAAAATATGTAAAAAAACAGGAATTCTCGCATCTCTCTATCTCTCTTTAGGAAGTCACTTCCGCCGCGCCAGTAGCGCCTCTAGCGGCGTATTACTGTTTGTGCAATTGCAGCCATGCCACACGTATGCAACCCAGTCTAGCCGTTTCTATAGTACAGGAGCTAAAGAATATAATTGTGCACTTTTTTTTACTACTCGCTATACAAGGGGTGCGGTGCAATTTCTATCTAGCGAGCTTCATTCTAACTGACTAGTGCAAGGAGAACGTACTGCAGTGTATATACGGCTTGCTTTATTACATCATGCACGGGCGTGAGGGCGCAGGTTAGACAGGGTTACACAATTCCCTACCCTACCCCTCCATCTATTTCCTCCAGTCCTTTCTCATTTGTCTCGATTTCAAAATATCCCTACCCTACCCCTCCATCTATTTCCTCCAGTCCTTTCCCTCTTTTCTCGATTCCAAAATATCCCTACCCTACCCCTCCATCTATTTCCTCCAGTCCTTTCCCTCTTTTCTCGATTCCAAAATATCCCTACCCTACCCCGCCATCTATTTCCTCCAGTCCTTTCCCTCTTTTCTCGATTCCAAAATATCCCTACCTTACCCCGCCATCTATTTCCTCCAGTCCTTTCCCTCTTTTCTCGATTCCAAATATCGCCTACCTTAGCCACCTCCATCTATTGTTCTTTCTGCCAGTCCTTTCCTGCTTCCTCGATTCCAAAATATCACATTACGCCCTACCGCTCCATGCTATTTCGCCGGCAGTCCTTTTCTCTTTCCTTGATTGCCAAAATATGCCCTAAACCCTACCCTCCATCTATTTCCTCAGTCCTTTCCCTTTTTTTGCTCGATTCCAAAATATCCCTACCATACCCCTCCCATCCATCTATTTCTCAGTCCTTTCCAACTGCTTTCTCAATGCCAAATCTCCGGCTACCCTACCCCTGCCATCTATTTTCTCTCAGTCCATTTCCCTCTTTTCTCGATTCCCAAAATATCCCTACCCTACCGCCTCGCATCTATTTCCTCCAGTCCTTTGCTCCGTTCGCTTGAGTCAAAAATATCCCTACCCTACCCCTCCAACTAACGGCATCAATACCTCCACAACAGCCTACACGTACACATCTGCCAGCCCCCGCTCTGGTTTTCGTTTCTACCTGGCGCTGACTTCCATAGAGAGAATCGGCGAAATCGGGAGAAATCTTAAAAGGACAGGTTCGAACAAACAAATAAATCTAGCTCCGCTAGATGGCGCGTGCAGCAACGCCACAGCTGCTAGTTGAGGATTACTTTTGCTGCGTTGTAGTTTGCGACCTGAACGGAACGTCTCCACACCTGCATTGCCATCCTCGCCGCTTAGATGTCGTGACAGTAGTCCTCACATCGTGCTGCTGGCGTGTCCGCGGCTTGTTTTTTGTGTGTGTAGAAACAATCATTTTCTATTTACCGATGGCTTGGCCTCACGGCACCTGCGGTCATTTCTCGTTCCCCGCTCCACATTTATTTCGATTTAAACATCGACTTTGAAATCGATTGATTACGTGATAGCGCTTGTACGCAAAAAATACAGCTGTCACGACTTTATAGCCCTGCGATTCAAACGATTTCGAATCGATCGTTTATCGTTTATATCCCATACGCGTGGGGAAACGTCGATTACGCGAAAAAATTTGTTAAGAAAATAAACACATTAAAATAATGCAACTCCTAATTCGTGGTAGTCACGACTTATACGCTTCTCACACTAACCGGCATTAATTACCAAGCGGAGCGACAAAGTATAAAAAATTAAATCGTAAGCATATTTAATGATATTAATGTTACGACTTAGTAATGTTACGTTAGTTTTTAATTTAGGTGTCATTTTAGTCGGTAATTAATCAGATGCAGCCACGCTGTCATGAAGCATCCGAACATAATGTCTCGTGTAAAAAGTTCTATAATAATAATATCTAATATTCACATGTATGTCGCAACCTCCCCTTTTCAATGTAAGCATCCACTGGAAAAGTTGCCGAATATCATGGACTTACGAAATTCATTTTTGCTTTGATGGATCTGACAACGGGTGCTAAAGTTAAGTAAATCTAAGTTATTAAGTTTTTGTAAGGTATATATGCAATAGCCTTGTCCATCGACCTTGTAACGTAAATATTTGTTGTGACCATTTTTTTGGGTCAAGCATGTCGCGCCACCTTATAAACAATTAACTTCTCACGCACCTCTAAATTTCCTACGCCGCCTAAAAAACTCATGCAGCCTCGAATGATTACGTGACGATCAGCATTAAACTGGCCGTATAGGGGTATACACACGCGTCTTCCTTCTCTCGTACGTTTTCCCACTAGCAAATAGACGTGACGTCATCAATCGTCATCGTCATCGTCATCGTGCATCGTCATCGTCATGCGTCATCGTCGCGTCTTCTTTAGCCTCTTCGTATTCGCAGTTCGTCGTCGATCTCCAATGAGGCCCTCTTCTCGTGACAGTTGTGCACGAAACAGAGTCGTAGGTTGTCACCTGCTGTCAAGCGATAATTCCGTAATTAACGTCATATTTAAATTCCGTATTAATTATTATAATTATCACGTTCGCACAGTTTCTAATCTACATGCTGTAAAGTCTCGCATCCAGCGTGCATCGATAATCGAGTTGAGCATAATCAGAGATACAATTAATTGGAGCCTGAGATGATATATTATTTGGCTTTGATCCGCCGGTTACTAATATACACATTTACATTTAAAATAAATTTTTGGGTTTAAAAGAATTCATAACAGTAATAAATTGTTAAAATAATATATATAGGTCATAAAATGTATAAAAGTATATTTGAGTATGCTATGCGGCGAGCGACGTGATTTTAATTACAACTGATTCTACTAAAATCGCGTCCGCGAGTACAATGACTTCATTGTACTTAAACTTTATTAATTAACAAAATTTAAGAATTGTTGCGCGACACATCTGCCGCGGACTAAGATCCGGTTTACTCGGCGAAACCTTCGGCTGCTTTCCCATCCGTGCACGGGGCCTATATAGTAAAGGCTAAATATAGAAGCTGGCCCACTCTAACAATAGCTGCTAGACTCTCAGATGCTGATACAGCTGTACTGGGCTAAATGCGAAAGGAGAAGGGTACCTCTGTAGTTTTCTCTTCATCGTTTCCTTCTCTTCCAGCCTGCTGGGCTTCCTTATGGAAGCGACCCTGCAAAACACACGTTAGAGTGAGAAAGTCATAGGGCAGCGTAATTTTCATATATATCAGTATATACTATATATATAATTACATATATATGTGTGTGTGTGTGTGTGTGTGTTGTGTGTCTGTTGTGTGTTTGTTGTCGGGTGGTTGTTGGACGGTTTTCGTGTGTGTGTGCAGTGGTGTTTGTGTTGTGTCGTGTGACAGGCATTTGGATTACAGCTCCGCGCCCTCACTCCTTCAGCTCCGCCCGCTCTCCCCTTGTTTCCCCGCTTTCTCTGCCCCGGTCCCCGTTTGCGCCCTCCTCCTGCGTGCCCACGCCAAACCGCTCCTCAGCCCCGCTCTCCTGCACACCAATGGATAGCTCCATCTTTGAGATCTTTCGCTAGAAACTCGAGCAGCGGCTGACGCCTGGTCGGTTCCAATCCCGCGGCAGTCCTCATCGTTTGATGGGCTAAGCAGGTACATCCCTGGTTTGATCGCTTGATGCTGCCTTGCCCTCAGCCGCCTGCAAGCCGCGCCAGCCGTTAATATCATATACATGAACTCGGATGGATGTATGGTAGATGGATGAATGATGGATGTATGAAGCCCAGACGGACGGACGAAACGGACGGACCGGACGATGATGGATAGGATGGATGGATGGATGGATGGATGGTGGATGGAATGGATCGATTGATGGATGGATGGATGGATGAATGGATGGATGGATGGATGGATGGATGGACTGGATGGATGGATGGATGGATGGATGGATGGAGCATGGCATGGATGATATGGATGGACTGGATGGATGGCATGAATGGATGGATGCGATGGATGGATTGTTTGGATGGATGCGATGGACTCGGATTGGACTGGATGGATGGATGGATGGATGGATGGATGAATGGATAAGAGGATAGATCATAAATGAATGAATAAATAAATAAACCAACAAATGAATAAATAAATAAACAAATATAATAATTAT
>NW_014578444.1:67261-77361 GCF_000485595.1 Priapulus caudatus
CATCTACTGCCTGTATCTACACAGATATTTATTTTTAAATTTACTGCACTTTACGGCCCCGCTTGAGACTAAACAGGCGTGTGACCGTCACCGTGTGATGTCACTGTGTGAAGTTTAGGCACGGCACACGTCACGTGATGGCACTAAATAGCATGACGCCATTGGCGCGCAAGTAACCACCACGGACGCATATTCTAGATTCTCAAGTTTCCTTCTGTCGTTTAGCGAAACAGGGTTAAAATTGGTCTTAACATTTGTCTTTTACATTAAGCTCTTAGAACATTAAAAAACTAGTCATTTTATCTGAAGACAGTTAGCGAGAAATATCGTACATGTTCACGCAGAAACAAAAAAAAAAAAAGCGTTGAACATTTTTCTCATAATTTTACGAAAGCAGCAATCTCTGTCGTCAGTTTAACGAGAAATACGACAATGTAAGAAGTTAAGTTTAAGTTAATGTTAATGTTAATGTTAATGTTACACGTTAATGTTAAAGGCCTTATTTGGTTTCTGACAACAAAGACGCCCAGTAGCATATTAGCGCATTACAATATTACGTTAATACAAACATTAAGTATAATTGTAACTCGTTGTGGGCGAAATATTAAAAAAAGTATATTACGGGGGGCAAGAGGAGGGTGGCTATATAATTATTAGATGTTGCTGCTGTTCGTTGTGTCGTTTGATTAGTTAAGCGTATTCTTAAGGCAATTAACTAAAGAAAAAAGATGTGATGGTGCAATTTTATTGGCCATGCGAAATGAACAATGCTGTTTATTATGATAGATAACGTTATTATTGTATTATATAATTGAACTATAATTAAGGTATTGCTGCCTGCAGCAGAGCATGCTGCTCGCGTCAGCAGACGCAAGCATTCCTGACAATGGCCTTGATTATGTACTATTATTATTATTCTATTTAGTTATTTAAAATTTAAAATTAAATTTTTGGATTTTATTATATATTGATTATTATTACTACTTATTATTATAATTATTATTATTATTATTAAATCTTCATTGCATGTAATTCAAATACAAATGCATGTACTGAAGACTAAGGTTGCAAAAAACCGCTCGTGGGGAATTCTCTCGCACAAAATTTCCGATGCAATCGATCATTCCCCAATCCACAACAAATGCGATATTAATTGTTACGTGTTTAATACGATATTAATTGTTAAGTGTTTAATGTTATTAATTGTTATGTGTTTAATACGATATTAATTGTTAAGTGTTTAATGTTATTAATTGTTATGTGTTTAATACGATATTAATCGTTAGCAAAATTTCCCCATTCACAACAAATGCGATGTTAGATGTGTTTAATGTGATATTAATTGTTAGCGAAATAAGAAGAAGAAGAAGAAGAAGAAGAAGAAGAAGAGAAGAAATGTCGTTTCACCCACTTTCATCGCCATCGCAGCCTTACTGCCCTCGGGAAGCTGCAAAACACGAAGACGGGAGAAACGAAATCAATGAAAGAACAATACTCGGTGACGATTCCATCCGTGTGTGGAACTCACCCGTGCACGCGCACGCACGCACACGCACGCGCACGCACGCACACGCACGCGCACGCACGCACGCACGCACGCATACACGTGCGCACACGCACGCACACACATGCACGCACACAGACGCACGCACGCACATACACACACACGCACGCACGCACACACACTCACGCACACGCATGCACACGCACGCACACGCACGCACACGCACACGCACACGCACGCACGCACGCACGTACATCAATCATATAAACACCGGGAGTAAATAAACAAAAAAAATAGGCTTTTTTGTTTACTCGTAGTCACGTGATTAGCGATTGTCGTTACTATAGCAACAGCATCATTGCAACATTAATTATACTAATTGTGAGGGCGTGTTTTTCACATTAGGAAGCAGAACTTAAAGCGATATGTGATCACTGGATTAATGATTCATTGTGATCGATGAACTTCTAATAACAATGACAAATGATCAATAATAATGACTAATAATCAATAACAATAAATAATGAGCAATAACAATGACTAATGATCTATAGAAATAACTAATGATCAATAACAATGACTAATGATCAATAACAATGACTAATAATGTATAGCAATGACTAATGATCAATAATAATGACTAATGATCAATAACAATAAGTAATAATCAATATATGAACAACGCGAGCAGTGAACATAAGAAGATCAGTAGGATGCAGGAGTTCAGAACATCTCTGCTCTGTTCCGATGTTCCCACGCTGTTGATACAGTTCTTCTCTAATCTTTCTTCGATTAGAAATTGTGCTGTTATTGCTGAACTTTCTGTCATTGTGTATCACTAACACACGGTGTGAACAACAACAACAACAACAACAACAACAACAACAACAACAACAACAACACAGGGTGCAGTGAACCTTGAATCAAACTCAGGCAATATAGAGCACTGACTGTAACGGAAAGCAGACATCCTGTATCATTTCCGGTGCGGCCACAGTCGGTTAGGCCTATATGCTGGGAACAGGGGATGTATTTAGCTGTGTGACGTCACAGACATTTCTCACAGAGAAGATTGCTAACACGCGGTGTCTATAATACTGGCAGTAAATTCTACACCTCTTTTATACACACACACACACACACACACACACACACACACACGCACGTACGCACGCAGCAGCGAGCAGCACACACAACAGCACTGCACAGCACGCACGCAACACACACACACAGATCAGAGTATTATATATATATATATATATTATAATTTAGAGATTATGAGTTTATCTATATTGAGAAAGAAAGTTACTAGATTGTATACGATGTATGTAGAATCAAATCAAATCAAATACAAATACGATTTACATCAACAACTACAACTACTGACCTGCCCTCTATCCCTGCTGACTATACTACTGACCCGCCCTCTATCAATGCTCACCTGACAAGGAAATACGTGTGGGTACATGCTTAGTTCTAACGCTTAATCTGAATTAATTAAGACGTAATTAGACGTCTTAGATTAGACGTAATATAGATCAGATAAGACGTAATTAGACGTAATTAGATTAATTAAGACGTATTAGTAAGGATAACATTACCCTAAGCCCTAACGCCTAACGCCTTATCGCCAGTAGGTCTGTAGTCCGGTCTGGTATACACGAAGTACGCGCCAGCGGTGGTACACGTGGAGTATTATGAAGGATTGCGGGATGGAATGTGTTGTTATAGGAGGAAGAAGGAGGAGGAGGAGGAAGGGACGGAGGAGGAGAGGAGAAAGGACGAGGAGGAGGAAGGAGGAGGAGGAGGAGGAAGGAGGAGGAGGAAGAAGTACGGACGGGATGCTAGCGGGGGGGGCAGTGAGGATGCGTGCGGTGAAGCTGCTATTGGGCTTTGCTCTCTCGCTGCTCGCTGCTCTCTCAGTATCTCTCTCTCATCACTCTCTTGCTATCGTCTCTCTCTCTCTCTCTCTCTCTCTCTCTGCCTGTCTGTGCTGTCTGTCTGTCTTGTCTGTCTGTCTGTCTGTCGTCTGTCTGTCTGTCTGTCTGTACGATCTGTCTGTCTGTGCTGTCTGTCCTGTCCTGTCTGTGCTGGTTCTGTCTGCATCCCGTCTGCTGTCTGTCTGTCTGTTTTATTCTCTCTCTCCCTCTCTCGTGCTCCTGCGTCAGGATGTGCTCTCTCGTCTCTCTCTCGTCGTCTTCTCTCTCGACCTCTCTCTCGTCTCATCTCACCTTCTCATCCCGCTTGCGTCGTCTCTCTCTCGTCCTCTCTCATCACACTCGTCTCGTCTCTCTGCTCCTCTCTTCATCTCTGCGGCTCTCTCTCTCTCCTCTCTCTCTGCTGGCTCTCATTCTGCTCTACCGCGTGCCGTGCCCGTTATTGCGGACCTCGCAGGTAGTAAAAAATGTAACACACGCGTGCACGGCGTCCCTTCCATACGTGTGATGCTGTGGGTGAAGCGCTGCTATTCCACATGTAGATAGAGGCGGAGGTAGGTAAGCCGGAGAGACGAGAGAGAGAGAGAGGGAAGAGAGAGAGAGAGAGAAGAGAGAGAGAAGACAGAGAGAGGGGGGAGAGAGAAAATGAAAAAGGGAAGAGCGAGAGAGAGAGAGAGAGCGAGAGAGAGGCGAGAGAGACAGAGAGAGGGGGAGAGCGAGTCGAGAGAGAGAGAGAAGAGAATGAGTTAAGAGAGAGAGAGAATGAGTAAGAGAGAGAGAGAGAGAGAGAGAGAGAGATAGAGAGAGAGGAATGAGAAAGAGAAAGAGAGAGAGAGAGCGAGCGAGAGAGAGAGCAATGAACGATGAGCAGACGATGCATAGGGAGAAAAGTGATGGATGGATGCATGGGATGGATGGATGGATGGACGGACGCGACGAACGGAGGACGGACGAACGACGACGGAGCGAACGACGGACGACGGACGGACGGACGGACGACGGACAGGACGGACGGAAGAAGCGGACGGACTGAGCGACGGACGGACGGACGGGACGCGCCGGCACGGACGGACGGACGGATGGTGAAATGGATGGACCTGGATGGCTGGATGGATAGATGGACGGAATAGATGGATAGATGGATGAATGGCTGTATGGATGGATGGATGGCTGGATGGATGGATGGATGGCTGATGGATGGATAGATGATGGATTGGATGGATGGAATGGATGATGGATGGATGGATGGATTGGATGATGATGGATGGATGGATAGGATCGGATGGATGGATGGATGGATGGATGGATGATGGATGGATGGATGGATGGATTTGGATGATGGATGGATGGATGATGGATGGATGGATGGATGGATTGGATGGATGGATGGATGGATGCATGCATGCATGGCATGCATGCCATGCATAGGATGGATGGATGGATGGATGATGGATGGATGGATGGATGTGGCATGCATGCGCATGGAATACTGGAATGGATGGATGGATGGCACTGGATAGATGGATGGATGGAATTAATGGATGGGATGGATGGATGGATAGATGGATGGATGGATAGACGTGATAGATGGATGGATTGGATGGATGGATGGATGGATGGATGATGGATGATTGGGATGGAATGGATGGATGGATGGATGGACTGGATGGATGGATGGATGGATGGATGGAAATGGATGGATGGCTGGATGGATGGCTGGATGGATGGCATGGATTGAATAGATGGATGGATGGGATGGATGGATGGATGATGGAATGGATGGTAATAGATAAATAGATAGACAGATACATACATACATACATACATAGACAGAGGCAGATAGATAGATAGATAAGAGCAGACAGTCAAGTCAGACAGAACAGATAGATAAGATAGATAAACTATGCAGTAAGCCACCGCAGGCGAGAGAGCAAGAATCCGTGTAGCCATCGTCTGCTATACTGTACACGCAGCTTACATACACGCGGACGGGGTTCCGTATTTGGCTGGGCCTCTGCTCGGCCTCTCTCTCTCTCTCTCTCTCTCTCTCCTCTATGCTATATATATCCGGCGCTGTGTGGCATTGCTGGTGGAAGCATGGAGGGATTAGCCATGTATACGCCGCCTTGCGCTCTCCGCAGCAGCGCTAGCAAAAATAAACTGCAGGCTAGAGAGAGGAAATGATCATGTCGCCTGAATCACACAGATTAGACGCCGTCTGCTGACAACAAGGTGGTTGTTCTCCGCCGCCGCCGCCGCCGCGCAAAAAAAGACGAGAATAGAAAACGAAACACGGAGATGGTGCGAGTGAGCGAGAAAATTAGAGGCGAAGAGAAGGGCGAGAGAAAGGGAGAGGGGGAGCGAAAGAGGAGTAGAGAGAGAGGCGAGGCGGTAGAGGGAGAGAGGGGAAGCGATAAGAAAGAGATATATATATATATAAAGAGAGAAAAAGAGAGAAGAAATAAGAGAGAAAAGAGAGAGAGAGAGAGCGCGGCAGGCGACAAAGCAAGAGAGAAGAAATAGAAAGAGAGAGAGAGAGTAAGAGAGAGAGATGAGAGAGAGAGAGTAGAGGCGAGAGAGAACGAGAGAGGAAAGTAGAAGAGAGGCGGAAGGCGCAGTGAGAGGAAAAGGAAGAGGGGAAGAGAGAAGGAGGAGAAGAGTTAGAGAGCAGGAGGAGGGAGGAGGGGGAGGAGGCGAGAGAGAGGGGAGGGAGGCGGGAGGGAGGGCGGCGCGGGGAGGAGGGAGGAAGGGAGGGCGAAAAGGAGAGAGGGAGGAGGTGAGAGAAGAGCGGAGGAGGAGGGAGGGAAGGAGAGCGGGAGGAAGAGCGAAAGAAGGAGAGAGGAGGAGAGGAGGAGAGGAGAGGAGAGGAGGACGGGGAGGAGGGGAGAAGGAGGGCGGGAGGAGAGGAAAGGAGGGAGGAGGAGAGAGGCGAGCAGGAGGAGAAGGGGGAGGGGGGAAGGGTGGTGTGGAGGAAAAGGAGGCGAAAAGGAGAGGGGGGGAGGAAGGGACGGAGAGAGGAGAAGCTGAGAGGAGGGGAGGAGAGGGAGACGGGAAGAGCGGGGAGCGAGGGAGAGGAAGGAGCGGAGAGAGAGAAAGGAGAGGATGAGCGGGGAGGAGAGAGAGAGGTGGAAGCGCAGAAAGGATAGGAAGGAGGGGTGGGAGGGAGTCAGGGGGAGGAGAGAGAGGAGAGGGAGCGCAGCGGGGAGAAGGAGAAGAAGGGCAGGGGGGCAGGGAGGGAAAGGAAGGCAGAGAGATAGAGGCGGAGGAGGGAGGACGAGAAGGGGAGAGAGATGAAAGGGGAGAAAGGGGAGGGAAGAGGGAGAAGGAGGGGAGGACGAGGGGAGGAGGGAGAGAGAGGAAGGGAGAGGGAAGAGAACAGGAGAGGAGAAGAGGTAGAGGGAAGAAGAGGGCGGAAGCGGGGAGTAGGGGAAGGAGGGGGTGAGGATGAAATGAACGGAAGAAGGAGGATAGGGAGAGAAAAAGGAGGAGGAAATGGAAGAGAGAGGAGGGGAGGAAAGCGGGAGAGAGGAGGGAGGCGGGAGGAGGAGCAGACGAGAGGGGGAAGGCCGGGGAGAGGAAGAGGGAGAGAGAGAGGAAGGGCGGAAGAGAGAGAAGGAGAAGGAGGGAGGGAAGGAGAGAGGAAGAGCAGGGGGAGGCAGGGGAGGGAAGGGAAGGAGAAGGGAAGCCGAGGGGAGGGGAGGGAGGGAGCGACAGGAGGAGACCCGAGAGGGGAGAGGGCGGAGGGGAGGAAAGAGAGGAGGAGACGGAGGAGGAGAAAGGAGAAGAAGGAGAGAAGAAGAGGGAGGGAAGCGGGAGAGAGAAGAGGAGGGGAGGGGAGGGGACGCGGGGGGAAAGGAGAGGGGGGGAGAGAAGAGAGGAGAGAGAGAAGAGAGGGAAGAGAGAACGAGAGAAGAGGAGAGAGGGAGAGGGGAGGATGAAGGGAGGAGGGGAAGAGGGGGAGAGGGAGGAGAGGGAAGGAGAAAAGAAGAAGGGAGGAAGGGGAAGAGGAGGGAGAGAAAGGAGAGAGAAGGAGGGGAGAGAAGGGAGAGGGAGGGAGAGGGAGGAGAGAGGGAAGAGAGAGAGGAGGAGAAGAGGGAAGAGGAAAGGGCGGTGGAGAGGCAAGGGAGAGAAAGGGAAGGCAGAGGAGGAGAGAGGAAGGGGGAGTGAGAGGAGGCGGAGGAGGGGGAGGAGGAGAGAGAAGGAGGGGCCGAGAGGGAGAGAAGGAGGGAGAGGGAAGAGGGAAAAAGGACGGAGAGAGGGGCAGAAGAGAGGAGCACATAGGAGAGCGAAGAAAGGAGAGGGAGGGGAGAGGGGGAGGGAGGAGGGAGGCAGAGGGAAGGGAAGAGAAGAGGGGAGACATGGAGGGGAGAGGGAGAGGAGAAGAAGCGGAGAAGGGGAAGGGAGGGGCAGGAGAAGCGAGGAGGAAGGGGAGGAGAAGGCAGAGAGAGAGGCGGGAAGGAGGAAAGAGAGAGGGAGAGGAGGAGGGGAGAGAGGAGAGGAGGAGAGAAGAGAGGAGGGGAGAGAGGAGGGAAAGGAAAAAGGGGGAAAGAGAGGAGGAAGAAGGACGAAAGGGAAAGGAGCCGAAGGGGGGGAGGGGGGAGGAGGGGGGAAGAGAGAAAGGAGAGGAGAGGGGGAGAAGGAGGGAAGGCAGGGCCAGCGAGAGGCGGACACGGGAGAGCGGAGAGGGGAGAGGGAGGGAAGGAGAAGGAGCGAGGAGGGCGCGAGGGGCGAGAGAGGCGGCGAGCAGAGAGGAGAGAAAGGAAAGGCAATAGAGAAGGAGAGGGGAAAGAAGGAGGAGGAGGCGCACGGAGAAGAGAAGGAAGAGAGAAGAAAACAGGGGCGAGCAGAGAGAGCAGCAAAGGGAGAGAGCAAGGAGGGGGAGAAAGAGCGAGACGACGGGGGGGAAGAGGACAGCGCGAGCAATAGAGAGGGCGAACGAGCGGGGGGAGCGAAGCGGAAAGGGGGGGGGGAAAGAAGAAGGAGGAGAAGGCGGGCAAAAAGAGAAGGGGACTGGCGAAGAAACGAGGAGAGGGGAGAGGACCAGCCGGGAGAAGGAGGGAGACAGGCGAGCGAAAGGGAAGGGAGAGGAGAGGAGGAAGGAGGGACGGGGGGGAGGGAAAAGAAAGGGAACGCGAGGACGGAGAGGAGGTGAGAGGAGCGCGACGGAGGGCAGAGGGGGCGGGCGCGGAGGAAGGCGGCGGCGGAGAGGGGGAGGCGGAGAGGAAGGAGCGGAGAGGGAAGGAGAAAACCCGAGGAGGAAGAGGAGGGGGAGAGAGGAGAGAGGGAAGGGGGGGCCAGCCCAGAAGCGAGCGGAGCGGGAGGAGGAGGAGAAGAAGACGGCGAGGGAAGGCACAGACACGAGGGGGGGCGGGGGAGACGAGACAGGGGGAGGGGGGAGGGGGAGAGCGAAGACGGCAGAGGGAGAAGAAGAGAGCAAGAGGAGGGGGGAGAAGGAGGAGGGCGCCGAGGAGGAGGAGGAGAGGAGGGAAGAGACAGGCCACCGAAGCCAAGGCGCCGGAGCGCCGAGGGGGAGGACCCGGGGCGGACGAGGAAGCGGGCAGACGGGCGACCACGACGAAGCGACGACGGCCGGACGGAGAAGACGCAGAAAGCCCGCGAAGAGGAAGGAGGGAGGAGGGGAAGAAAAGGGAAGAAGGACAGGGGGGGGCGAGAGGGAGCCCGCCCGAAGGAGGGAGGAGGGAGCAGAGGCCCGGTGGGAGGGGGGGAAAGGGGGAGCGAGAAGAGGAGGGGATGGAAGGGAGGGCAGACGGAGGACAGAAAGGGGAACGAGGGGAGGGAGGGGAGGAGGGAGGGGAGGGAGGAGGGAGAGGGAAAGAGGAGAAGAAGGGAGAGGAGGCGAAGAGAGGGGAGAGAGAGAAAAAGGAGGAGAGAGAGAGGGAGGAGGTAGAGGGAGGAGGGGAAAGCGGAGAGGAGAGAGAGAAGAGGCAAGGGAAACGGGGGACCGGACCCGAGAGCGACAAGAGAAGGGAGAAAGGAGAGGGGAGAAACGAGTAGAAGCGCAGGCGGCGCGAGGAGGAGGAGGAGGAGTGCGGACCCCACCCAGACGAAGGAAGGCAGAAGGATTAAGGAGCGGTGGGAGCAGGAGCAGAGGAACAACGGGAGGGAGGGAAAAGGCGGCGAGGGTAGAGAGCCGGCGCGAATAGGACGACGGGGAGGAGAGAGGCCGAAGGAGGGGAGAGAGGGAGAGAGGAGGGAAGAAGAGAGAGACGAAAGGGAGAGAGGAAACCGCGAGAGAAGGGGCGGAGAGGCGGAGGAGAGAGAGAGAGGGGAGAGGGGAGAGAGAGAGAACCGCGATGAGAGAAGAGAGAAAGGGAAGAGAGAAGAGGCGGAGGGAGGGAGGGGGCCCGCAACCAGAGAGAGCAGGGGAGGAGGGATGCGGAGGAGAGGGAAAAGAGAAAGAGAGAGGAGGGAGGGAAGAGGAGCAAACGGGGAAGAGGAACAGGAGGAGGGAGAAGGGAGACCAGAGCGGAAACCGACAGCACGACAGACGAGGAGAGGAGAGAAGGGGAGAAGAGGGAAAGAGGAGGAGAGAGACGAAGGAGAGGAGGAGGGGAGGGCGACAGGAGAGAGAGGCGACGCGGGGACGAGGAGGAGCAGAAAGAAGACAAGAAACAGGGGCGGAAGGGAAGGAGGACAGA
>NW_014578444.1:77371-78221 GCF_000485595.1 Priapulus caudatus
TCCTCCAGTCCTTTGCTCCTTTTCTCGATTCCAAAATATCCCTACCCTACCCCTCCATCTATTTCCTCCAGTCCTTTGCTCCTTTCCTCGAGTCAAAAATATCCCTACCCTACCCCTCCATCTATTTCCTCCAGTCCTTTGCTCCTTTCCTCGAGTCAAAAATATCCCTACCCTACCCCTCCATCTATTTCCTCCAGTCCTTTGCTCCTTTCCTCGAGTCAAAAATATCCCTACCCTACCCCTCCATCTATTTCCTCCAGTCCTTTGCTCCTTTCCTCGAGTCAAAAATATCCCTACCCNCACACACACACACACACACACACACACACACACACACACACACACACACACACACACGCCGGCGCGGTGAAGCCTCTTACATTCAACAAATGTTTACAAAATGTTACGAACATTACAACCCCCTCCCCTCACACCTCCTCCGGAAGCTCTGTACGGGAACGACTGACGACGACGATGACGATGGCGTTGACGCTGATGATGACGCTGCCACTGGAGGTAATTAGAGCTGCATGAGATGAGAGAACAGAAGGGAGAAGGGAGAGAGGAGCAGGAAGAGAAGAGAAGAGAGAAGAGAGATGAAGGAGGGAGAAAGGAAAAGGGAGAAAGGAGACGGACGAAGAAAGAAGGGAGAGAAGAGAGAGAGAGAGGGGGAGATAGAGATAGAAGAATCGAGAGAAAGAAAGAGAGAGAGCGAGAAGGAGAGAGAGTAGGAGAGAGAACGAGAGCGCTCGAGAAAGAGAGAGACAGACAGAGAAAGAAAGAGAGAAGGAGCTAGAAAGAGAGAGAGAGAGAGAGAGAGAGAGAGAGAGAGAGAGAGAGAGAGAGAGAG
>NW_014578444.1:91367-92984 GCF_000485595.1 Priapulus caudatus
ACACACACACACACACACACACACACACCACACACACATACACACACACACGCACACTCACCCACACACACGCGCACACACACACGCGCGCGCGCACGCACACTGATACAGTTACGTAATACACACACATTAATACGACAACAGTTGTTACTGTATCAGATATGTATTGGTACAGTAGACATAGATACTGTATCAGATATACGTTGGTACAGTAGGCATAGTTACTGTATCAGATATACGTTGGTACAGTAGGCATAGTTACTGTATCAGACAACGGTTGGTACAGTAGGCATAGTTACTGTATCAGACAACGGTTAGTACAGTAGGCATAGTTACTGTATCAGATATGTTTTGGTACAGTAGGTACAATTACTGTATCAGACATGTGTTGGTACAGTAGGAAAAGTTACTGTATCAGACATGTGTTGGTACAGTAGGAAAAGTTACTGTATCAAACAAGTGTTGGTAGAGTATATATAAATATTTGCTGTATCAGGTTGGTACAGTAGGCACAATTACTGCATCAAATATGTGTTGGTACAGTAGGGAAAGTTACTGTGTCAAACAAGCGTTGGTAGAGTAGGTATATTTACTGTATCAGATAAATTTTTATACAGTAGGTATATTTCCTGCATTAAATATGTGGTGGTACAGTAAGTACAATTACTGTATCAAATAAGCATGGGTAGAGTAAGTATATTTACTGTATCAGATAAATTTTTATACAGTAGGTATATTTCCTGCATTAAATATGTGGTGGTACAGTAAGTACAATTACTGTATCAAATAAGCATGGGTAGAGTAAGTATATTTACTGTATCAGATAAATTTTGATACAGTAGGTATATTTACTGTATCAGATATGTGTTGGTACAGTAAGTACAATAACTGCATCAAACAAGCATGAGTAGAGTAGGTATATTTACTGTATCAGATAAGTGTTGGTACAGTGCTGTAAGTTTCCGTAAATGAACCGGAGGGTACCAGCCCTGGCACGGCAAAGTGAGACCACTAGAATTGTTGTGGTTAGCTCAGAATTCCCCCTGCAGCATCAAGGATAGAGAGAGAGAGAGAGAGAGAGAGAGAGAGAGAGAGAGAGAGAGAGAGGAGAGAGAGAGAGAGAGAGAGGAGGAGGAGAGTAGAGAGAGAGAGAGAGAGAGAGAGAGAGAGAGAGAGAGAGAGAGAGANGGCAGCCATACTGCTAGCCACCTGGCCTTATCCACACAACAATCATCATGAATTCCATCATAATCAATCATAAAATCAATATACATAAATCAAATTGGTTAAAAGTTCCGACTACCAGCTTGACTTCCCCTGCTAATGATGGCTTCATTTACGTATGCCAGCTTCCGCATCCGAAGCAGCAGCAGCAGCAGCAGCATCTCCAACCAGCATCACCGGTGATTGCGTAAGCAGCCGAGAATAACCGGGTCGGAGTGAATCAGGTGCTGTACGCCCGGCGCCTGGCACGCGAGCGGATGGCGTGTGCAGACGGCTTCTGGCTTCTGCTGTTGGGGAGTCTGGCATGGCCAGCAGGAAACGATGACGCCTACGTCTTCCCCCCACAGAAACACACACACACACTCACGCACGCACGCACACCACACACACGAA
>NW_014578444.1:94679-96730 GCF_000485595.1 Priapulus caudatus
GAGATAGAAAGAGCGAGAAAAACACCCTGCGAGAACGCAGAGTGTGCGTGTGTGTTTACTGCTATCGCAGAACAAGAAAATAAAAACAAGTAAGTGACGATAGAGAAAGATGGATCGCACACTGTATTTCTTCTTCTTCTTCTGCTACGATTCCTCTCCAGGCGGCCATCATTTTTCTTCACCTGTCTAAATATTTACGTTCGTGTTCACCAGTGAATAGCATTAAATTCTCGGTTGCAAGATTTCCTTCGCTTGCTGAAATTATACTCAGCCGCACCAGCAAGGCATTGCATGGAATGTAACGTGTAATGCGTTAATGCAGTTAATATGAAGAGCTTTCTCTTCTGTCTCTCTCTCTCTCTCTCTCTCTCTCTCTCTCTCTCTCTCTCTCTCTCTCTCTCTCTCTCTCTCTCTTCTTCTTCTTCTCCTCGTCTCTCTCTCTCATCTTCTGTCTCTCTGTGTCTCTTTCTTTCTCACCGGCTCTCTATCTCTCTCTTTCGCTCTTCTCCTCTCTCTACTCTGCCTCTCTCTCTCCCTTCTGTCTTCTCTGTGCTCTTTCTTTACTCACCCTCTCTACCGTCGTTGCTGCCCTGCGCGCCCTCTCTCTCTGTATTCCTCTCTAACTCTCTTATCATCTCTGGCTCATAGTATAGTGAAGAGCTTTCCCCTCTTTCGCTTTTTCCTTCCTTCATCCAGCGCTTTGACATAGATCCATGTGACTACGTAAGCGCCCTCTATAAACAATGGCTTTTGCCAGGTGGTAATCACACCACCACAACTGTGGCGGGAACAATAGAGCAACTGAACATACGCACTGTGGAAGAATAGGCGCAGCGCACACAATGTGGTGTTCTGTTTGTTACTGCGATGTAGACTGGAGATGTAGAGAGCCAGGGAGGAGGGAAAAAGAGAGGAGAGCGGGAGAAGGAGAAGGGGAGGAGGGGAACGAGAGAGAGGAGAGGGAGATGAGAGAGAGGGAGGAGGAAAGGAGAGAGAGAGGAAGAGGAGAGGGAGAGAGTTATGTGAGAGGGAAAGAGAGAGAGGGGAGGGAGATGGAGAGAGAGGGAGAGTGGAAAGAGAGGAGGGAGAAGGAGATGGAGAGAGATGGAGAGAAATGGAAGAGGGAAAGAGAGAGGAGCGGAGAGGGAGAGGAGAGAGAGGGAGGAGGAAAGAGAGAGGGAGGGAGAGTGGAGATGGAGACAGAGAGGGGGAGAAAAAAAGGAGAGGAGGAGGGAGATGGAAGAAGGGAGAGGCGATAAGAGAGAGGAGGGAGAGGGAGATGGAGAGAGAGGAGGAGGGAAACAGAAGAGGAGGGAGAGAGGAGAGATGGATGAGAGAGAAGGAGGGAAAGAGAGAGGAGGAAGAGGGAGAGGGAGAGAGAGGGAAGAGGGAAAGAGAGAGAGAGGGGAGAGGGAGATGGAGAGGAGAGAGGAGGGTGAGAAAGAGGAGGGAGAGGGAGCTGGAGAGAGAGGGAGAGAGAGGGAGGAGGAAAAGAGGGAGGAGGGAAAGTGAGAGAAGAGAGAGGGAGATGGAGAGAGATGGAGAGAGAGGGAGGAGGGAAAGAGAGAGGAGGGAGAAGGAGAGGGAGAGGGAGAGAGAGGAAGGCAGGAGAACGTGAGAGAGGGAGGAGGGGAGTGAGAGCAGATGGAGAGAGAGTGGGAGGAGGAAGAGAGGAGAGGAGGCAGGGAGAGGAGAAGAGAGAGGAAGGAGGGAAAGTGAAAGGAGGGAGAAGGAGATGGAAAGAGATAGAGAAAGAGAAGTGGAAATTAACATGCAGCTGGCATATTCGGCCCGCCCTGTAACTAGCCCGATAGATGGCGCCATAGCTAGCCCAATAGATGGCGCTGTAGCTAGCCCGATACGTGGTGTTGTAGATAGACCGACAGATAGCTGCCGTCACCTCCTCCCTTCCCTCCCTGTCGCTTTAAGTGTCTCTGTGTGTCTCTGTGCCTCCTCCCTCTCCTTCCTCCCGTCTGTAAGCCGCCCACAGCATCACGCCCACCCGATCTCCTCCCCCTCTCTCTATCTCTTTCTCTCTCTCTCTCTCTCTC
>NW_014578444.1:97073-98276 GCF_000485595.1 Priapulus caudatus
CCTCCCCCCAACAACACCATCACATGACCCCTTCCCAACAAATTTACCCCCCCCCTAAAAAAACACACACCACCTTTCTCTCCTTCTCTACATCTCTATCACCTCTCCTCCTCCCCGTACGCCCCATCACCTCTGCTTAGCTTCCCCTACGCACACCACCTCCCCTCCCCCTCACCTCCCCTTCCCCTTCATACCCCACCTCCACCTCCCCCTCACCTCACCTTCCCCCCACCTCCTCGCGCTGTATAGAACACCCTCAGATCTCACCCTCATATGACGCTGAAGACAGTTTGACGATGGCTTCGGATGCGGGCATGATGCTAGCACGTCGGAAGCTGGGATATCCTGCACTCACCTCTCGATATGGGAGCATGTGTACATATAGGGTTTCGGAAGTCGGTAAAAATATCCCCCAAGCGAGGCTCAGCGCGTGAACGGGAGCTTTGCGTGCATAGCGCGGCTGCGGTGCGTATGTCTGCGTGCCTGCCTGTCTGCAGGCAGACGTACACACATACACGCACACGCGCGCGCACGCACGCACACACACGCACACACTCACGCACACATGCACGCATGCGCACACACACACGCACGCACGCACGCACACACACACACACACACACACACACACGCACGCACGCACGCACACACGCACNTAAACACCCGTCTCCCTCCCCCCACACAACACGCTCTCCCACCCCTCACGCTAAACACCAGTCTTCCTCCCCCCACACAACACGCTCTGCCACCCTTCACGCTAAACACCTCTCCCTCCCCCCACACAACACGCTCTCCCACCCCTCACGCTAAACACCCGTCTCCCTCTCCCCACACAACACGCTCTCCCACCCCTCACGCTAAACACCCGTCTCCTACCCCCCCACACAACACGCTCTCCCCTCATGCAAAACACTCTGCCACCTCTCCCTCTTCCTCACGCAAAAACACCTCCACCCCACCTCACGCAAAAACACCTGCCCCTCCAGTCACGCAAAACACCTCCACCCCACCTCACGCAAAACACCTCCACCTCTCCCTACCTCTCCCTCACACAAAACACCTCCCCCTCCCCTCCCCTCACACAAAGCACCATCACCTCCCTCTCCCTCCCCACTCAACACCACCATCACCCTCCCCCCAACAACACCATCACATGACCCCTTCCCAACAAATTTACCCCCCCCTAAAAAAACACACACCACC
>NW_014578445.1:0-265 GCF_000485595.1 Priapulus caudatus
GCGCACTGTTTACCCGTCGGCGCGCACTATTTACTCTCGGCGCGCACTATTTACCCTCGGCGCGCACTGTTTACCATCGACGCGCACTGTTTACCCGTCGGCGCGCACTATTTACCCTCGGCGCGCACTGTTTACCATCGACGCGCACTGTTTACCCGTCGGTGCGCACTATTTACCCTCGGCGCGCACTGTTTACCATCGACGCGCACTATTTACCCTCGGCGCGCACTGTTTACCATCGACGCGCACTGTTTACCCGTCGGCG
>NW_014578445.1:1957-4723 GCF_000485595.1 Priapulus caudatus
ACTGTTTACCCGTCGGCGCGCACTATTTACCTTTCGGCGCGCACTATTTACCCTCGGAGCGTACTGTTTACCCGTCGGCGCGCACTATTTACCATCGACGCGCACTGTTTACCCGTCGGCGCGCACTGTTTACCCATCGGCGCGCACTGTTTACCCTCGACGCGTACTGTTTACCCGTCGGCGCGCACTATTTACCCTCGGTGCGTACTGTTTACCCGTCGGCGCGCACTATTTACCCTCGGCGCGTACTGTTTACCCGTCGGCGCGCACTATTTACCCTCGGCGCGAACTATTTACCCTCGGCGCGCACTATTTACCCTCGGCGCGTACTGTTTACCCGTCGACGCGCACTATTTACCCATCGGCGAGCACTATTTACCNCTCGTGCGCCGGCCCCTTATTACTCGGCGTCGGCGCGCACCCCATTTACCGCTTCGGCCGCGTGACTGTCTGTACCCTCGGCGCGTACCTGTTTACCGTCGCGCGCAACTATTTACCCCTCGGCGCGTACTGTTTTACCCGTGCGGCGCGCACTATTTAGCCCTCGCGGCGCTACTGTTTCCACCGTGCGGCGGCGCACTAATTTACGGCCATCGGCGAGCACTATTTAGCCTCTGCGCGCAGGTTTTTTTTTTTGTATTTTTTCTTCATCTTGTTTTTACTGTTTAAACCATCGAGCGCACTGTTTACCCATCGGCGAGCAACTATTAGCCGCCTGCGCGCGCACTATTTAACCATCGACGCCGGCACTGTCTTACCCGTTGGCCCGGCCACTGTTTTACCCATCGCGAGCACTAATTTACCTGGCGTGGCGTACTGTTTACGCGGCATCAAGGCGCGCACTATTTACCCTTCGGCGCCCACTATCTAGCGCGCTCGGCGGGCGTACTGTTTACCGCGTCGCGGGGGCGGCACTATTACCCTCGCGCGAACCTATTTTACGGCCTCGGCGCGCGCCTATTTACCGCTCGGCCGCACACTGTTTACCCCTCGGCGCGCATGTTTACACCGCGTTGGGCGACTATTTACCCTCGGCGCGCACTGTTTACCCCGTCGGCCGCTCACTATTTACCCTCGCGGCGTACTGTTTTACCCGTCGGCCTGGCGCACTATTTACCCCTCGGCACGTACTGTGTTAGCCCATCCGGCGCGCACTTTTAGCCGCATCGCCGAGGCCACTATTTAGCTCGGCGACGCACCTGTTTAGCCATCGACCGCACTGTTTAGCCCTCGCCGAGGCAGCTATTTAACCCTCCGGCGGGCGACTATTTACCATCGACGCGCACTGTTTACCCGTCGACGCGCATCTGTTTACGGCCCATCGGCGCGCACTGTTTTACCCGCTCGACGCGTACTGTTTACGGCGCGTCGGCGCGCGCCACTAATTTACCCTCGTGCGTAGCTGTTTAACCGCCGTCGACGCGCACTATTTAACTTGCGCGTACTCTGTTCACCGCGTCGCGCGCACTATTTCCCCCCTCGCGCGACTATTTACCCTCGCGGCGACACTATTTGGCCCTGCGGCGCGTACTGTTTACCCGTCGACGCGCACTATTTCAACCCATCGGCGAGCAAGCTATTTACGCGCTCGGCGCGCACTGTTTGTACCATGCGACGCGCACTGTTTACCATGGCGAGGCACATATTTACCACCCGTGCGCACCTATTTATCCATCGACGCGCACTGTTTACCCGTGCGGCGTGGGCAGCTGCTTTAACGGTCCATCAGCGAGCACTAATTTACCCTCCGGTGCGTACTGTTCTACCCGTCGCGCGCACTATTTACCTTCGGCCGCGGCACTATTTAGCCCTCGCGCGTACTGTTTCGCCCGTCGGCGGCGCACTATTTACCTGGCGCGTCGAACTATTTACCCTCGCGCGCACTATTTAACTCGCGCACCACTGTTTACCGCTCGGCGCGCACTGTTACCCGTTGGGCGCGCACTATTACCGCTCGCGGGCGCACTGTTTACCGCGTCCGGCCGCTCACTAAATTTACGGCCTGCGGGGGCCCCCCGCGTACTGTTTAACGCAGTCCGAGGCGACGCACATATTTACCCTCGCAACGTACATGTTTAGCCCGTCGGCGCGCACTATTTTAGCCCGCCTCGGGCGGGGCGTACTGTTTAACCCGCGTCCGCGCGCGCTATTACCCTCGGCGCGTACTGTTTAACCCGTCGGCGGCGCACTATTTACCGGCTCGAGCGAACTATTTTACCGGCTGCGCGCGTACAGTTTAACACACGTCGACGCAGCACTATTTACCTCGCGCTGCTACTGTTTACCTGCGTCCGGCGCGCACTATTTACCCTCGGCGCGTACTGTTTACCCGCCGGCGTGCACTATTTAGGCCTACCCTCAGCGCGTACTGTTTACCCTCGGCACGCACTGTTTACCCGTCGGCGCGCACTATTTACCTTCGGCGCGCACTATTTACCCTCGCCGCGCACTATTTACCCTCGGCGTGCACTGTTTACCCGTCGTCGCGCACTATTTACCCTCGGCGCACACTGTTTACCCGTCGGCGCGCACTATTTACCCTCGGCGCGCACTGCTTACCCGTTGGCGCGCACTATTTACCCTCGGCGCGCACTATTTACCTTCGGCGCGCACTGTTTACCATCGACGCGCACTGTTTACCCATCGGCGAGCACTATTTACCCTCGGTGCGTACTGTTTACTCGTCGACGCGCAGTATTTACTCGCGGCGCGAACTATTTACCCTCGGCGCGCACTATTTACCCTCGGCGCGTACTGTTTACCCGT
>NW_014578445.1:6221-6632 GCF_000485595.1 Priapulus caudatus
TCGGCGCGTACTGTTTACCCGTCGGCGCGCACTATTTACCTTCGGCGCGAACTATTTACCCTCGGCGCTCACTATTTACCTTCGGCGCACACTGTTTACCCTCGGCGCGCACTGTTTACCCGTTGGCGCGCACTATTTACCCTCGGCGCGCACTGTTTACCCGTCGGCGCTCACTATTTACCCTCGGCGCGTACTGTTTACCCGTCGGCGCGCGCTATTTACCCTCGGCACGTACTGTTTACCCGTCGGCGCGCACTATTTACCCGTCGGCGCAGCACTATTTACCCTCGGCGCGCACTGTTTACCCTCGACGCGCACTGTTTACCCTCAGCGCGCACTGTTTACCCGTCGGCGAGCACTATTTACCCTTGGTGCGTACTGTTTACCCGTCGGCGCGCACTATTTACCCTC
>NW_014578445.1:8250-8847 GCF_000485595.1 Priapulus caudatus
GGCGCGCACTATTTACCCTCGGCGCGCACTGTTTACCCGTCGGCGCTCACTATTTACCCTCGGCGCGTACTGTTTACTCGTCGGCGCGCACTATTTCCCCTCGGCACGTACTGTTTACCCGTCGGCGCGCACTATTTACCCATCGGCGAGCACTATTTACCCTCGGCGCGCCACTGTTTACCATCGACGCGCACTGTTTACCCATCGGCGAGCACTATTTACCCTCGGTGCGCACTATTTACCATCGACGCGCACTGTTTACCCGTCGGCGCGCACTGTTTACCCATCGGCGAGCACTATTTACCCTCGGTGCGTACTGTTTACCCGTCGGCGCGCACTATTTACCCTCAGTGCGTACTGTTTACCCGNCTATTTACCTTCGGCGCGTACTGTTTACCTGTCGGCGCGCACTATTTACCCTCGGCGCGTACTGTTTACCTGTCGGCGCGCACTATTTACCCTCGGCGCGTACTGTTTACCCGTCGGCGCGCACTATAATTACCCTCGGCGCGTACTGTTTACCCGTCGGCGCGCACTATTTACCCTCGGCGCGGACTATTTACCCTCTGGTGCGTACTATTTACCCTCGGCGCGCAC
>NW_014578445.1:14678-15363 GCF_000485595.1 Priapulus caudatus
TTACCCTCGGCGCGCACTGTTTGCCCGTCGGCGCGCACTGTTTACCCGTCGGCGCGCACTAGGCCTACCGTCGGCGCGTACTATTTACCCTCGGCGCGCACTATAATTACCCTCGGCGCGTACTGTTTACCCGTCGGCGCGCACTATTTACCCTCGGCGCGCACTGTTTGCCCGTCGGCGCGCACTGTTTACCCGTCGGCGCGCACTATTTACCCTTGGCGCGTACTGTTTACCCGTCGGCGCGCACTATTTACCCTCGGCGCGCACTGTTTACCCGTCGGCGCGCACTATTTACCCTCGGCGCGCACTGTTTACCCGTCGGCGCGCACTATTTACCCTCGGCGCGTACTGTTTACCCGAGTGCGCGCCGAAATTTACCCTCGGCGCGCACTGTTTACCCGACGGCGCGCACTATTTACCCTCGGCGCGCACTATTTACCCTCGGCGTGGACTGTTTACCCTCGGCGCGCACTGTTTACCCGTCGGCGAGCACTATTTACCCTCAGCGCGTACTGTTTACCCGTCCGCGCGCACTATTTACCTTCGGCGCGCACTATTTACCCTCGGCGCGCACTGTTTACTTGTCGGCGCGCACTATTTACCCTCGGCGCGCACTGTTTACCCTCGGCGCGCACTGTTTACCCGTCGGCGCGCACTATTTACCCTCGGCGCGCACTGTTTACCC
>NW_014578445.1:16894-17409 GCF_000485595.1 Priapulus caudatus
CACTATTTACCCTCGGCGTGTACTGTTTACCCGTCGGCGCGCACTATTTACCCGTCGGCGCGCACTATTTACCCTCGGCGCGCACTATTTACCCTCGGCGCGTACTGTTTACCCGTCGGCGCGCACTATTTACCCTCGGCGCGCACTATTTACCCTCGGCGCGAACTGTTTACCTGTCGCCGCGCACTATTTACCATCGGCGCGGACTGTTTACCCGTCGGCGCGCGCCGAGGGTAAATAGTGCACTATTTACCCTCGGCGCGACTGTTTACCCGTCGGCGCGCACTATTTACCCTTGGCACGCATTGTTTACCCGTCGGCGCGCACTATTTACCCTCGGCGCGCACTGTTTATCCGTCGGCGTGCACGATTTACCCTCGGCGTGCACTGTTTACCCGTCGGCGCGCACTATTTACCTTCAGCGCGCACTGTTTACCCGTTGGCGAGCACTATTTACCCTCGGCGCGTAATGTTTACCCGTCGGTGCGCACTATTTCACTATTTACCCTCGGCGC
>NW_014578445.1:18807-20233 GCF_000485595.1 Priapulus caudatus
GCATTCAAACAATGTTATCATTATTATATTATTTTATGTTTATTAATGAATGCTATTTAATTATTGAATGTTTGTTGCTTTATTAATTAAGTATATAATTGAGAATGAGATGTAACTGCATGTGTACGAATGATGCAATGAAAAAATGGGATGGAGACGTCAGATGTTCATGATGACAATTACAGAAACTTTGGTGAGAATGAAAAATATTAAGGAAATCTTTCAATAAATGATGGACTTAAAATAGTTTTATAATGTCTTAATTCTCATGTGTACAAATAGCTACTAGGTAAACTCGAAAGTTTTTCACACATGCATCTTTACGTTATTGCCATAATTAGTACTGAAATCATTACATGGGTCCTTTATAAACATGTATCCCTATACCTAAAAGACAGGATATCAGTGTTATAACAACGAATTTTTTTATTTATCAACTAAGTAACAGACAACAAAATTGAACAAATAACATGTATTTGTTCTACATTTATCAATGAAGTTTACACACATTCTATATTGGGCAAATCTTAGTTAAATGTGATGTTATTTCCAACTTGGACAAATACAGTACGTACGGTTCCACTTGCTATCACACGCCACGCAGACCCAGCGAGCGTTTTATGTACCTTTGGCAAAAGTTCACGCCAGAATCTCGCGTATGCTCAATGCGTAACTACGAAGTGGCTTATTCCAGATCCTGAGTCTGATCCTGATTCTGATTCTGTATCCTGAGTTGTACCAAAGAGCTTATAATTGTACCCAGAGCATGTACGAAGGGGCGCTGCATGTAGTTTGGTGGTCTAGACCATAGAAATAGAATAGAAGTTCATATTCTTCTATTCATTTCAGGTGCTGATTGGGCAGCCTTGCTACGCACATCCTGATCTCTCTCCTCTTGTGTTTTTGCCTTCTACACTGTTTTCGCCAGTGATCTCTATCACTCGCTTCTTCAGCAGCGGTCTTCCAGTTGAGCTGAAGGGGTCGTTGTCGTATCAGGTACTACAGATATGTACCCGAGGTACGTATATGTATAATGTATACACAAGTGTACCAGACCTAGCTGTATCTTCTCAGCATATATGTACCCTGTGTTTACGCATGGTTTACGTAAACGAACCTGCCCCTGAGATGGAGATCGAATGAAGACGGTCATGGAGGAGGAGTAGGGGGCAGGAGGAGGAGGAGGAGGAGAAGGAGGGGAGAAGGTGATGAAGTAGGGGGAGGAGGAGGAGGAGCGGAGAAGGTGATGGAGATCGAATGAAGACGGTCATTGAGGAGGAGTAGGGGGCAGGAGGAGGAGGAGGAGGAGGAGGAGGGGAGGAGGTGATGGAGTAGGGGGAGGAGGAGGAGTAGGGGGCAGGAGGAGGAGGAGGAGGAGGAGGAGGGGAGGAGGTGATGGAGTAGGGGGAGGAGGAGGAGTAGGGGG
>NW_014578445.1:20641-25762 GCF_000485595.1 Priapulus caudatus
CCCCCTACTCCTCCTCCTCCCCCTACTCCATCACCTCCTCCCCTCCTCCTCCTCCTCCTCCTCCTCCTGCCCCCTACTCCTCCTCCTCCCCCTACTCCATCACCTCCTCCCCTCCTCCTCCTCCTCCTCCTCCTCCTGCCCCCTACTCCTCCTCAATGACCGTCTTCATTCGATCTCCATCACCTTCTCCGCTCCTCCTCCTCCTCCCCCTACTCCATCACCTTCTCCCCTCCTCCTACTTCTCCTCCTCCTCCTGCCCCCTACTCCTCCTCCATGACCGTCTTCATTCGATCTCCATCACCTTCTCCGCTCCTCCTCCTCCCCCTCCTCCTCCTCCTGCCCCCTACTCCTCCTCCATGACCGTCTTCATTCGATCTCCATCTCAGGGGCAGGTACGTTTACGTAAACCATGCGTAAACACAGGGTACATATACGCTGAGAAGATACAGGTCTGGTACACTTGTGTATACTACCATAGATATAGAAGAAGGCATACCATAGATATAGAAGATATATACTTCTTCTATATCTATGATACTACGTACCTCGGGTACATATCTGTAGTACCTGATACGACAACGACCCCTTCAGCCCCAGTTGATGTTCATCTGCCAGCTGCTGCCTCATCAATCTCAGGCAGGTAGTAATTGGTCGACCGACTGGCTGACCGTGTTTTGATGATTTCGCTCCATTCGGTAAATTTGAGTAGTTCTTTCAGGGCGACGGAACTAATTTTCTGAGGGTATCTGATATTTATGGCCCTCTTTAGAAGGCGGCGTTGGAAAGAGTCAATTCTACCAGCAAGATCTTTAGTTATATTGACCATAATTTGGAGTTGTAGAGGAATACAGGCTCTATGAGTGCTGTGAAGAGATGGTACTTCTTTGTGATAGGTATACGATGGTGACGCCATATATTGTCCCAAACATTCATTGCTAATATAGCTTTTTGTTTTCTTTCAATGAGGTCTTCCTCAGTTTCAAGACGACTGCCCAGGTATTTACATTTTTTCCAGTTATTGCTTCCCCCTCTTTTAACTGTATACTCCTCGGTTTTGTCTGAGTTACAGGAAAGATTTCTGCTGTTGAGCTGTGGTGGTATAGTTTCTTTGTAGTATTGTGCAAAATGATACGGTCCTATGATGATCCAGCCTATATCAACCGCATACTGTGGTGTGATGGTTACGTTGAGGTTGTTCTTTATTTTTCCATAATTATGGTCGCAAAGGTGTGATGGAATAGTGTCAGGTGTTGATGATGGGTATTGGTGGTCTCTCAGTTCTAGTTTGGTGTCAGACAGCGTGCTAAGTACTATATAAATATGACTGGGCTGAAACAGTCGCCCTGCGGTCCTCCCATTTTGGTGAGGAAAGGATCTCCCAACGTATCACCTACCCTAACTTGAAGTCTCACATCTTCCAATAGCATTTTGATCATATGGAACCTTCCTTCAGCGCGCGAATCCGTATAGCGGGCAGCGCCAAATGGTACGTGGTACACCCCGCGGTCGCGTGCGCCCAGGTCCCGCGGAAGTGCGCGGCTTGACCACTCTCGACGGTCGTGGAACAACGCATCTTTTGCGAACGCAATCTTGTACCCGGTCTCTCTGGATCCCGCATTATGGTTGCCCTGTCTATCGTATCGAAAGCTTATGACATGTCCATCATCAATTTTCTTCTAGAAGTTCGCATATGAATTATTTCTACCGATAGATGGCGCGAGGATGTCATATTTGATCATAGTCGCTGCCAAAGATCGTAGAGCGCTAAAGGCACTATACGATCTTTGGCCTTCGATCTTTGGCTTACGATCCTTCGGCACTATACGATCTTTGGTCGCTGCTACATTATTGAAATACCCTGAGAACAATATATACATTGTATATATTGTTCTCAGGAAATACCTACATCGAAGTGTAGGATGGGAATTTCACGGCCAAACCTTTACCAATCTTATCCAGTAAATGTTGTTCTGTATAGGTACTGTAATTATACTAATTGCATTCTACGTTAAATACGTTTTAGACTAGAGTATTATAATACCTTTAATAATGCATTTTACGGTTACACATAACATACAATGTGCGCATATGAATTATTTCTACCGATAGATGGCGCGAGGACGTCATATTTGACGTAACAATGATATACCCTCTGCGCGCGAACTGCGCGTGTATGCACACCAGTTTGCGTGATAAATGTATTTATCCTGTACAATGTATTTTCTCATGTATTTATTTCTCGTGCTATGGATTTATTTTTCTCTATTTAGTATACTCACTCTCTTTCTCGTGCTATGGATTTATTTTTCTCTATTTAGTATACTCACTCTCTTTCTCGTGCTATGGATTTATTTTTCTCTATTTAGTATACTCACTCTCTTTCTCGCTCTCTCTTTTTCTCAATCCTCCCGCTGCGCTGAGACGGGTCTATTTGCTCCCCCAGGTACTGCCAGAACGTTACCCTGGGTACGGTCCGCGTATACCGGAAGAACCCTGTACTAATCTAATATGCCCGACCGTACCTCGCCTACTCCACTAACGAGGCCTACTCCCTAACCCTAACCCTAACCATATCAAATAGTTACCAGGGTAGGCCCTACGTTCCGGCAGTACCCTGGGGGACATAGACCCTATGAGCCCCACTGGCCTCCCTACTCCCACTCCTTCCCCTCCCGCTCTCCGCCCGTCTCCCGCCCCATCCTAGCTCTCCCATCTCCAGCCCCCTCCCCTTCTCCCGCCTCCCCCCTCAAGAAGGGGTCGCCGAACAAGCTGCACTGGGCCGAGAAACACGACTGCGCCTTTAACGAGATCAAAGCCATGCTCGGCACGCCACCAGTATTGAAGTTACCACGCTTCGAATGAAGAGTGTGGTAGGAACGCGTTAGATGTGGACGTCGGTGCGGTCTTGCTGCAAATTAAGCCACGCAGGGGTATTGCATCCCGTGGAATATGCTAGCATAAAGCTAACCGCAGCCGAAGCAAGATACGCAGTGGTGGAGCGCGAATGCCTAGCTATCGTGTGGGCCGTGGGTAAATTCCAGACCTACCTCTATGGGCGAAAGTTCATCCTGCAAACCGACCACCATCCCCTCTCTTACCTGGGGTTAGACAAGTTGACCAACCCCAAACTAATGCGTTGGTCGCTCGCGCTGCAGCCGTACAGGTTCCAAATACAAGCGATACCTGGGGCTGACTTTTTGAGCGTGTCATATTATATAGTGCTACCCAAACGCATACGCATGTGCAGACGTAAACATTCAACAGAACCATGATTATATTCTGCATCCCGTGTTTGGATTACTGTACTGTACTGTGATTTGTTGTTGTTGTGATTAGGATTAGGGTTAGGGTTGGAAGATACATAGGTAGCGTCATATCATATGTAGCATGGTTTCACGGGCGTGTGTATTATATTCTGCACCCAGGATGCACAATATAATGGGGATGCACTCGCTCACGCTACACCGGCACGTAACCGGCGGCACTGCCAAGACGCACGCGTGAGAGGGGCCCTCCGGCTAACCCGTGCCTGTCGGTTGTAAGTGGTGCCATACGCCACCACTTCCTCAAAAGGGGACGTATTGTCATGGTTAGCCGGATTGCACGAACTGGCTTCGGAGCTACGTGGCGAGGTCACGAACTTAGCTAGCACGCTGAGCGTGCCCTGACAGTCAGAGCCTGAACGTAGGAAACGTCGGATATTTTGCCGATATGATCGTGTAGAAACGCGGTGCGCAAACCAGGACGTGTGTCGTCCCTGCCGTACGAAGAGAGGACGTGTGTCGTCCCTGCCGTACGAAGAGAGGACGTGTGTCGTCCCTGCCGTACGAAGAGAGGACGTGTGTCGTCCCTGCCGTACGAAAAGTCCGTATGGCACCACTTACAACCGACAGGCACGGGTTAGCCGGAGGGCCCCTCTCACGCGTGCGTCTTGGCAGTGCCGCCGGTTACGTGCCGGTGTAGCGTGAGCGAGTGCATCCCCATTATATTGTGCATCCTGGGTGCAGAATATAATACACACGCCCGTGAAACCATGCTACCTATGACATGACGCTACCTATGTATCTTCCAACCCTAACCCTAATCCTAATCACAACAACAACAAATCACAGTACAGTACAGTAATCCAAACACGGGATGCAGAATATAATCATGGTTCTGTTGAATGTTTACGTCTGCACATGCGTATGCGTTTGGGTAGCACTATATAATATGACACGCTCAAAAAGTCAGCCCCAGGTATCGCTTGTATTTGTAACCTGTACGGCTGCAGCGCGAGCGACCAACGCATTAGTTTGGGGTTGGTCAACTTGTCTAACCCCAGGTAAGAGAGGGGATGGTGGTCGGTTTGCAGGATGAACTTTCGCCCATAGAGGTAGGTCTGGAATTTACCCACGGCCCACACGATAGCTAGGCATTCGCGCTCCACCACTGCGTATCTTGCTTCGGCTGCGGTTAGCTTTATGCTAGCATATTCCACGGGATGCAATACCCCTGCGTGGCTTAATTTGCAGCAAGACCGCACCGAGGTCCACATCTAACGCGTTCCTACCACACTCTTCATTCGAAGCGTGGTAACTTCAATACTGGTGGCGTGCCGAGCATGGCTTTGATCTCGTTAAAGGCGCAGTCGTGTTTCTCGGCCCAGTGCAGCTTGTTCGGCGACCCCTTCTTGAGGGGGGAGGCGGGAGAAGGGGAGGGGGCTGGAAAAGGGTGGGGCGGGAGACGGGAGAGCTAGGATGGGGCGGGAGACGGGCGGAGAGCGGGAGGGGAAGGAGTGGGAGTAGGGAGGCCAGTGGGGCTCATAGGGTCTATGTCCCCCAGGGTACTGCCGGAACGTAGGGCCTACCCTGGTAACTATTTGATATGGTTAGGGTTAGGGTAGGGAGTAGGCGTAGGCGACTCCCTAGACTCGTTAGTGGAGTAGGCGAGGTACGCGGTCCGGCATATTAGATAGTACCAGGGTTCGTTCCGGTATACCGGACCGTACCCAGGGTACGTTCTGGCAGTACCCTGGGGGACATAGACCCTCTCAGCGCCAGTGGGCGGGAGGATTGAGAAAAAGAGAGAGCGAGAAAGAGAGTGAGTATACTAAATAGAGAAAAATAAATCCATAGCACG
>NW_014578445.1:25846-28983 GCF_000485595.1 Priapulus caudatus
GTGCATCTATGCAATCGCAGCAGTGACCAGGGTGCGACGTGCTGCTTCAGTCATCGTCTGAGCTGTTGTCATCGTCCTGACCCCGGATCGTCTTCTTCCGGAGGTCAACGCCAAGCGTGGGTCGGGTCGGCTTCGTCACAGTCGGGTCAGGTGGGTTGGCGAGGTCGCCGCTGTAGTTGATGACACCGGCGTGTGCGATGCGCCACTCCATCATCTCCGTCGTGAACTCATCGGTACCGCCGAGGTCGCCAAAGCCGATCACAAAGTCGACGCACTGCCCGTCGCGGATGAGCACGATAGTCGGGATGACCTTGACCTTGAGCCGCTTCACGAGGAACATGCTCTTGTCGGCGTTAATCTTGCAGAAGCGCGTCTCCGGGTGCGAGCGCGCGAGCGCATCCAGGTGCTTGTCGACGATCTTGCAGCGGAACGTCGAGTCGCGGTAGAACTGGCAGACGATCTTCGTGCTCTTCTTGCACATGGCGAAAAACTCCAGCTCATCCTTCAGCTCACTGTACTCACCGTGACCTGCGCGCAGCAAAGATGACATGTTAACGCCATTATTAGCATAAGGTTAGGGTTAGGGTTAGGTTTAGAGTTAGGGTTAGTGTTAGGGTTGGGGTTACGTTTAGGGTTAGGGTTATATTTAGGATTAGGATCAGGTTTAGGGTTGGGTTATGTTTAGGGTTAAGGTTATATTTATGATTAGGTTTAGGATTAGTATTAGGGTTATATAGTTATGTTAGGGTTAGGATTAGGTTTAGGGTTAGGGTTAGCCGTTAGGGCTAAGGCTATGGTTAGTGTAAGGTTAGTATTATGGTTAGGGTTATGTTTAGGGTTATATATAGGTTTAGGGCTAGAGTTAGGATTAGGTTTAAGGTTAGTGTTAGAGTTAGGGCTAGGGTTTGGGTTTAGAAACCATGTGAGTCATGTGACGGCACTTGTAAGGTAAAGCATGAAGCAATCAAAACCAGGCCAGGAGTTGAGGATATATCTAGTCAAGGATCGTATACAATGAGCCGGGTACGTCTCATGCGCGACACTAGCATTGACCGACACGAGATTATGTACTGCAGGTTACTATAGTTGACTGAAAACCACAGGTTGTAAAGATCTCTAGATAATACACTCCTGACAACAACAGAAGGTAACAGGCAGTCTCTCTCTCTCTCTCTCTCTCTCTCTCTCTCTCTCTCTCTCTCTTACATGTATTTTCTCATGTATTTATTCTCGGGTCTCGTGCTAGGGATTTATTTTTCTCTATTTAGTATACTCACTCTCTTCTCGTGCTATGGATTTATTTTTCTCTTATTTAGTGTACTCACTCTCTTTCTCGCTCTCTCTTTTCTCAATCTCCGCCACTGGCGACTGAGAGGGTGTATGTCCCCAGAGCGTACTGCCGAAACGTACCCTTGGGGTACGGTCGGTATACCGGAACGAACCCTGGTACTATTAATATGCCGGACCGTACTCGCTTACTCCACTAACGAGTCTAGGGAGTCGCCACGCCTACTCCGTTAACCCTAACGTCTAACCATAGCAAATAGTTACCAGGGTAGGCCCTACGTTCCGGCAGTACCTGGGGGACTAGACCCTACTGAGCCCCACTGGCCTCCCTACTCCCACTCCTTCCCCTCCGCTTCTCCGCCGTCTTCCCGCCCCATCTAGCGCTCCGTCTCAGCCCTCCTTCTCCCGCCTCCCCCTGCAAGAAGGGGTCGCGAACAAGCTAGCACTGGCCGAGAACACGACTGGCCTTTAACGAGATTCAAAGCCGATGGCTCGGCACGGGCACGCAGGGGATTGGAAGTTACCAATACCGACGCTTCGAATGAAAAGAGTGTGTTAGGAAGAGAGGAATTGTCGGTAGGGAACGCTAGTTTAGATGTGGACTCGGTGCGGTCCTTAGCTGCGTGCTGCAAATTAAAGCACGCAGCGGGTATGGCATGCCCGTGCTGGAATATGCTAGCAAAGATAGACCGCAGCGCCGAAGCAAGATACGCAGTGGTGAGTTGGTGTGAGCGCGCATGCCCTAGCCTATCGTGTGGGCGCCGTGGGTAATTCCAGAACCTACCTCTAGGGGCGAAAGTTCATCCTGCAACCGACACCATCCCCTCTCTTACCTGGCCGGTTAGACAAGTTGACCAACCCCAAACTAATGCGTATGGCTCGCTCGCGCTGCAGCCGTACAGGTTCCAAAACATACAAGCATACCTGGGGCTGACTTTTGTGAGCGTGTCAGGATTATATTACGTGCTACCAAACGCGATACGCATGGTGCAGACGTAAACTTCACAGAACCATGATTATATTCGGCATCCCGTGATTGGATTCTGTTACTGTACTGTGTTGTTGTTGTTGTGATTAGGATTAGGGTTAGGGTTGGCAAGATACATAGGTAGCGTCATATCATATGTAGCATGGGTCACGGGCGTGTGTATTTAGTCTGACACCAGATGCACAATATAATTTGGCGGATGCACTCGCTCACGCTACACCGGCACGTTAACCGGCGGCACTGCAAGACGCACGCGTGAGAGGGGCATCGGGCTAACCCGTGCCTGTCGGTCTGTAAGTGGTTGCATACGCCACCACTCCTCAAAAGGGGACGTATTGTCATGCGTTAGCCGGATTGCACGCGAGACGGGCTTCGGAGCTTACGTGGCGCAGGTCACGAACTTAGCTAGCAACGCTGAGCGTGCGCTGACAGGCAGCGCCGAACGGTAGGAAAACGGTCGGATATTTTGACCGATATGATTACGTGTCGAAACGCGGTTGCGCAAACCAGGACGTGGTCGCTCCTGCGTACGAAGAGGAGGACGTGTCATGTGTCGTCCCTGCCGTACGAAGAGAGGAGGTGTCGCTCCCTGCCGTACGAAGAGAGGAGTGTGTCGTCTTGCCGTGAGCGAAGAGAGACGTGTGTAGTCCCTGCCGGCACGAGAGGAGGACGGGTGTCGCTCCCTGCGTACGAAGAGAGGGACGGCTGTGTTCGTCCCTGCCGATACGAAGAGAGGACGTGTGGTCGCTTCCCTGACGTACGAAGAGAAGACGTCGTGTGTCGTGCCCTTGCCGTACTGAAGAGAGGCACGTGTGTCGTTCCGCGTAACGAAGAGGGACGTGTGGGTGTCCCTGCAGGTACC
>NW_014578445.1:29008-44350 GCF_000485595.1 Priapulus caudatus
TAATTACATATATATATATAGACATATGAGTACACAAAACTCTCCTTCTCGCTCTCGCTCTCTCTCTCTCTCTCTGTCTCTCTTTCTGTGTCTCTCACTCTCTTCAGTCTCTCCAGTCTCTAGATCTCTGTCTCTAGATCTCTCTCTGTCTCTCTTCTCTCTCTTCTCTCTTCTCTCTCTCTCTCTCTCTCCTCTCTCTCTCTCTCCTCCTCTCTCTCTCTCTCTCTCTTCTCTCTCGACCCCTCTCTCTCTCTCAGATGAGCACTGTCTCTTCAACTAAAATAGATCAACCACGGTGGAACATGAACATGAAATACCGTGGTGGCCTACCTAGTGCTAACCATTCCTTTCTTGTCTTTCTGCCCTTCTTCAATGTTCTAACGTCTGCGTCTGACAGCCTCTAAATCATCCTGAATTTATTTAGAATATATTACAATTACATACAACATGTAAATACATATTAATCCGATACCATGCTAGCATGATATGCAATGCGTGACAGAAAAACGCTTAATAGCCTGAGATGTTAATATTGCCTACGTGAACTTGAATAATCCCGAATGCTACATATAGTTACATAAACTCCACCAACACCATGCAATATGAGAGACTCATCCATCTTATCAAGCTTTCGATCTGTGATCCATTGTTCTTCCACCATACTGCTGCAGCTTTAGAAGTTGCTGCTCATTGCTGCTTACCAGCATTAGACGGCCATATTGGGACGTTAAGCGTTGGGGTATGATAAAATCCTGTCCTGCAGGAAAGTACAAAAGTTTGACAAATAAGTATGCTATTCGTGAAAATGTCCCGAAATAAGCTCTCAACTGAGAAGTGACACATTCCAGTCACACATGCTATGACATCAATTACGCCCACGGAGGTGATCAAGTCCATCAATGGGACGATGTCCGTGTCGCCACGTCCAGTGACCCAACCAGTGCAGATTGCCGGTTCATCAGAGGCTTCCAAGCTGCCTAGTGATGCTTCCCCCACAAACTCGACTATTACCACATTTCGAGTAAACCTCACAGGAATTTGACGGGGTTTATGCCTCTTACAAAGGACCGCATCAATCATTCCTGCCATCACTCCTGACCGGGTTACTCCAGCCACTGCATTCAGGCCACCAGAGTGTCACCATGATGTGGCTCACGGGCAGAGTGTCATTCTTCTGCCGGGCAATTCTCCTGCCATCCACTGAGATTCACTGGGGCACGCTGCCTCTCCCTGCAAACTGCATGGCGCCTTCACAGCCAGGGCGCCTCCCAACCGCCGCCATGTCAGCCTGATTATCCATTCAATGTATCCGGCCGCCTGACTCCTTACCTACCGTGGTCGGCAAATCGTACCTGGTTGTGGTGATCGGCACAGCAACTGGTATCGTGTTGAGAGCCGCCAATGGTGCCACAGGTACTAATTGGCTGCCCTGCGCGCGTCTTCGTGCATTTTCGGCATCAGCGAAGAAGCTGTCATCGGATTGGTGGCCCCGAATTGCGGCAGGGCCACCCACAATTTTCCTACTGACGGCGGGCGATGAATCACCGAACCTCATTCCGTTGCCTTCCCCCATAGCACTTGCCGCACAGAGCGTGGGCGGTCAAGACTTGTCAAGCGCCTCCTCCACTCACTGACAAACACTGCGTCTGAGCGCTCCCTTAACACTGATGAGTTTCAACGTGCCATTTCTCCAGTAACCGCACACGCCTGACCGTGATACACATCTCTTCCCCCACCATCGTGTGGCTTCGGATGCCCATCAGTGACTTCATACCCATTCACCGCCGGGAAGTACCAACCGCCACAGCACGTTGGCGCGAGACACTCACAGTCCCGGAAGAGGCTCTGCACTAACAAACACACGCCTATCAGAGCACACCCGACTCCTCTCCAGCCACTGTCACAGCGTGAGAAACTAGCGGATCGCCCAGTCGCCAGTGGCGGATTAGGAAAATCGACGGGCCGACTGCTGCTCGTGTAGCTGGTCCGGCCGGGCGACTAGATAAAAAAAAAAAAAAATTCGCCGACACAGGAAATAAACGAAAGTGTCGAATGACCACTGTAGCTCACCACAAAAACAGGACACAAATGGGAAGTGGAAAAGTGAGAGTGCAGAAAAGTCAGTTTTAATTGAGCAACCATCAATCATACATTATAGGCAAACGAAGAGTATATATGAGAACTTCCATTATATACTCTTGATAATGTATCATGCTGTTATTTTGGTATGATGAAATAATGTTTGAGATTTGTGAAAGTTCTGAGAACTGTGGCGCTGGGGCTGATGGCGTTTACACCTAAATGATCGCCATTTAACGTTCTTATAATATGTCAGATTTAGTGCACTTGCCCTAAAAGCGGAGCTCCCGATGGTGTAACGTGTAAGATGAGAGGGATACGTTATTCCAACGTAGCTGCCTATATACCACGTGACAATGGTTGTTTCCTTGCCCTAAACAACTTTTGTCAAAGTTTAATGTTGCACCCCCCCCCCCCCCTGGAAGATGTTTACTTCGTATGAGTTATTTTATAGGCCGGTAGCACACGGTTGCCATCTGTTATATCGCAATAAAATTTATAAACAAATGAATCACAATTTGTCCTTTCATAAAGTGATAAAAATTGGTTAGGTCAGCGCTGAAACAAACAAAGTTTTGCACTCAGTCCTGTTAGACCATGTCCTCAGAAAATTGTCTTGATATCTGACCTTTCCCCCCTGCCCTTTGACCTGTTAATCCTCCATTTCGCGCTTGTGTATTGATTTATCTCCCATCACACGTAATACATCGAATATTAAGACGTAGCGTCAAGCGTTGAGATTTTGTCCCGCCAATTCCTTATTTCCTCCATATACCTTAAGTTAAGCGAGAAATCATTCCCCCTCCATTGACACACCTTAACCTTTGACCCTTGGACGCCAATTCAACATCCCCGCAGTCTTTTCGCAACACCCCACCCCCCACCCACCCCACACACAGCACCACCCGTTGTCCCGAATATCAGAATCGTAGTCACGCGGTTTAAGATTTTGTGCCGTAACTGTTGACGGCCACGGACGCCGGACGGGACGACGACACATTCATGCGATTCTACAAGCTGTGCACATCTGCACTTCGTTAAAAAATAGGTGTCGATACAAGGTCGATGGAACAACACTTACTTATGATGTATTTTAAACCGTGTTTTACATAATAAACAAGAGCCGCCAGAGCGTCTGGGCTCATGCTGGAGGTCTGTTGCTCGGTTATAATCGTAAATTAAGTGTGCGTAGTGACACCTTTGGTTAAGGCGCAGATATGCGATACGCAAGTTGCTTACACATAATTTTCAGCAACCTTCTGCCATTCTGCATACCTGCCCCAATCCCATATGGCGTTGATACAAATCGCTCTACTGCCCTGAAACTCCTGTTTTATGGTGCATTGTGACCCTAACCCTAACACCGTATTTACACAATAAAAAAAGATTAATCTGTAAAAAATTAATTTGTTGTATTAAATTTTTGTAAATAAATAATGTAAATATTTTGCAATTAATTGGAAAAAATAGTTAAGGAATAAAGATAGAAAAAATACAGAAAACAGTAAATAATAAAAAATTGCATGGGATTCGATCCAAGGACCGTTGAGCCGTTGACGCCTGTGCTGTTACCCGTTCGTGCTATCCAGGCTTATTGGCTTTCTAGATTATGGATGTGCCATGAATATGAGAAACACTGCTGACCATCATTGAAGACAGAGTTCATGCATCCACTGTTCTAACCCTCCTCTTTGAGGGGTCAAAAGGTTATCAGGACGCATTACTCTTCTCACGTCAGTGGAAAGCACATTTCATGGTCTTTTCAATTAAAGTGATAAAATGGTTAGTGTCAGCCGCTGAAAACAAAAAGGCTTTTCACTCTGTCCATTAGGGCCACTGTTCTGAAGAAAATCGTCTCGATATATGACCTTTCCCCCACCTGCCTTTGACCTGTGACCTCCAATTTCGCACTGGTGTATGGATTTCCTGCCATCACACTATACACCGAATATTAAGAGCATAGTCGAGTCATTAAGATTTGATGCCCGCAATTCCGTATTTCTACTATACCTTAAGTGGAAGGGGGAAAATATTCCCCCCTCCGTTTTTTTACAAAAGCATCTTGACCTTTGACGTGACCCCCAAATTTGAATCATCCTGAGTCCTTTTCACGATCCCCCGACATCCCGAATATCGTGACCGTACGTCGAGCAGTTAAGAGATTTGTTGCCCAGACTGTTGACGCAACGCACGCCACACACGGACGCCGCACGGACAATCATGCAAGGTCTACAAGCTGCATCCTTACTACGTCAGATGAGCGACTAATAATAGGTGAAGGAGGCATGTATTGCTAAATTCATTTAAATTTTGAATTTTGATATTTTGAGTGAGTCACACTTATATCATTTCCCCTGATTACAGGCCCATTGGGCCGTTTCAATATAAAATGATGTAAACAACACAAAGATGTTTTAGCTTACAAAGTCTTGATGTTTCTCTTACCCTCTTTCGCTTCCTATCAATCAGTACTGTGATAATTTTTCCTATAAATTGCCGTTCAATGCTCGTCGGCAAACACAACTGTGTCAAGTACACCGGCTGCATGCCGCATGTGCACAAAAAAAAAATATTAGTCTCTATTTAAAGAAACCTTGGTAATTTAATCAAAACTCTGCTTAGATTTTGTAGTTTGTGCACAGTTAGCTTTGTGCGGTGTAAATGTGTGGTGCACAGGAACATTTTCAATGGCATTTACAGTAAACTATCAGTAACTATTAGGTGAAAGAGAGTAGAGAAATATTGTATTTACAACCAAACTTTAATGCATTAAGACTTGGTAGTAAATACATTTCGTGTTACTAACAGTTTATTATTGAAAAACTTTTCAATGTTCCAAGTCAGTGCCCTTGCTCCTGAATGATATAACATATTACCTCCGCCAAGGAGGTTTATTCGTTTTCGCCCGTGTTTAGTTTGTTTGTTGGTTTGTCTGTCAACAGGATATCTCAAAATGTTTACGGGCGACGGATTTTGATATGAACATTTCTTGTGACGGCGGTGCATGGTCTTGGGCCAAGAACCAATCGATTAGATTTTTGGGGTATTGGAAATCCGGATCCAGATCTGGATCCAAGAATTTTTTGATATATTTCTCATCTATTGATGACCATCGGTTAATCTTCTAACGTTTCGCTTCGTCTTCGCTTTCGCTTTTCTCTCTCTGTAGGGTTCATGATGTGAGCGACCGCGCGTTAAACCGAACTACACATTAGATCGATAGCATATATATATAGATATATGCGCGTGCCAACGGTGTTCAATGCCCAGAGTCAAACAACAACGCAAGATTGGGGGGGGGGGGAGGATGCTACCTGTGGCATAGGTTTCTTATCTCCGATTGCAGTCTTGTTCCTAATACTATATTTATTTATCATGATATCAATAAGCATGGATAGCCAATTAAGGGGGGCTTATGTCGGGCTTGCAAGCCGACATCGACTGGAAGCATACTTGATTTCGAGCAACTGGAAAGCGATCAGGCTGACTAGTTGCGTCCAGTTGCCCACTGTTTCTATTCTGAGCAACTATGGCGGCAGTCGCAGGCAGTCGCATCAGCAGTCAAACCGACCTAAGCACTGCAGTCGCAGTGAATTGCGCAGATTGGCTTCCAGCCGGAGTCGCGGCTCGGCAAAGCCCGACATAAGCCCCCCTTCAGCATGAATGTGGAACTCTGCAACTACGATCGAATTAGGTCTATAAACCGTTTCCACGCTTTCTAAGCAGCCTACAATTTCTACTTTTAATTCGTAAATATCCCCCTCACTATTTAAACCACGCAGCAGAGAAGGAATCAGCTTTTAACGTTATCTGTCTAATCTAAGTACCTATAGTTAAGTTAGTTAGTTAGTATAATGGGTTGTATAAGCCTAGCCTAATCATGCACCCACTTAAATCTTGCGCATCAGAATCGGTCGATTTTGGCCTTAATTACGTTATTAGTGGCAGCTGCGACTGCACTTTGTGGAGTTTTTCCAGGGTTGCCCACTCCCTGGCCTAAAATTTGCCTGTCGCGCTGAAGTTGGACCGTTTTTATATAATTTCATGATTCATTTCCTCTTATGTGATGTTCGGTTGAAAGCTGGACAAAAGAAGTTATTTGGCTTCAGTTTATATTGCCCTGTCATTGATTTTTATGATATCTATTAGGTCGCTCTTAGTCTTCTGGTATGTAAATTGTAATCCTAAAACTTCAGCGGGTCCTCGCGTAACTTGACGTTTTTTAACCCATTACTAGTTTTGGAATGGCCCTTTGTGGACTTTTTCCATGTGGCTCAATGTCTTTTACTAATGTAGGAGACATGGCCTGGATGCATACTCTAGGCTGTGGACGTATAAATGTTTTGTATATATCAAGAAAGCTTCTTGGTCCAGGAACTTGAATGACTTCCTGATTGACCGTATAAGTTGTAGCTGTACAGGCCCTTATTGCACTGAATCGTAGCGTTCATGGTGCGTTAGATAGCCAAACCCAATTGTCCTTTTCCTCCTCTTCGCTCCTTCAAAATTCTTCTTTGGGTCCCTGTCTTTTCATTGTGTAGATTTATTTGTTATTTTTACTGCTTATGTGCATTTTTTGGCATTTTTCACGTCGAAATTTCAGGAGCCATGGTTTCTGACCATCTTACTTTAATTTTATCGAGGTCTGTCGTGCAGAAGAGTATTGTCTGTCGATATTTTCTTTTTAGCTATATTCAAGATTTTTTGTATCGTCTGCAAACATTTTTCAACAATTACAAGGTCTGGTATATCGCTTAACATAATTAAAAAACAGGATTGGGACCAATGACTGATCCTTGAGCGTACCCGACTTGTCGACGCTGCCCTCCACTCAGAAAATTCTTCCGCTGCACTGAATAAAATCTGAAACTTTTCCGAGCCATGCGATTAGGTTTCCCCTGGTTCCGTAGCTTTTAGCTACTTATGAGACCGGCGGTGTTGAACGCGTGTCGAAGGCCTTTTTGGTAATTCCAAAAATACTGTGTCTATTTGAAGCACCACAGTCCAATGCTGAGTGTCCGTCTTTCGAACGTTTCTAGAAGATTTGTCAGCCGCAGCTTTTTCCTGCGCTGAACCCGTGCTGCGTGAGGGGTTGAAAAAGCGTCATTAAAGTTAAGTGCGCTTCCACAATGTGATCGTTTAGCAGAGATTGCCATCACTTTATATGCTTACCACCGGTTTAGCGAGAACCTCTGCCGCACTCTTGAGAAATTTTGGTTGTGGATTATTGTCTGGCCCAGGAGACTATTGTCTGTTTGGACCATTCAAGTTTCTTTTTTTGATGCTCTCCGTGGTAAAGCGAATGTTCTTTATGGTCAAACTGTGATCATTTTCAACTTTGTTGTCAATACTGGTATTCCTTGTCCGTCTCCTCTTCTTGTGATAAAAATGAATAGTACAAAGTCTGTGCCAGCAATAAGCCAGCATCTTTTCCAACTTTGTAAGCATATCCTCTTTCTCTTTAGTTGGGTTACACCATACTTTTCACTTTTGCTGGTTGCGTATTAGGCATAACAAATTTTGGGAATGTATCTTGAAAGGGAGTCTATAAATGTTATTTCAGTGGTCTCGTCCTGTGCGTTCCTGCGCATCTCATCGCGGCCTATGTTTCTCCTGCTTTGCATAGTCTTCCATAGTCACGTCTTCTACCTAGGCCTCAACATCTCTGGAGAGTTCGTGTTTCTTTTTTTACTGCCTTCTGATACTGCTTTCTTCTCCATGTGTGGTTTGAGCCTTTATTGCTTGGGGCATATCTTGGTACAAATGTTTGTTGCATAATTTATTACTCGTGTTTACAAATTCGCTCCAAGTGATTCTACGTCATTGGAATTTAGAACTTAGACATCTTAGTGCGGTTAGTAATTCGTGGTGATACTGTTTTGTAATCACTTTTTCCAAAAATTTAGAACCTTGGCTAGTTCATCCCTTTTCCTGGTTCTAGATAGGTGAAGTATGGTCAGACAGCCAAACATTCACTTTTGCCTAGCGGTCCTAGAGTGATCAATGTTTTCCACCCGTGTGTTCATCGTTGCGTAAATACCAAGTCCAGCATGGTAGATTAGCTTTCATCGACTAAGCGTGTTGGCCGTTTCACATGGATGGCATAATAGGCATGTTGTACGTGTTATTGGTCTAGGAATTATACAGGCAGATAACTGGACTATTCTCTTCGGTGTAATTACCTAACAGTCACTCTGCTTAAATTTTTGAAGTCGCCCGATTATCAACAGATTGCCTGTAGCTTTCTCTAGCACTTTCCGAAAAATAATTCCAGTAAATTTTTCATTGGTTCCACGTTGAGGCTGAGATGGCGTTCTATCAGCATACCCCTATGAGTAAATTTTTTCTGTTGCCCAGGTATACCTCCAGTGCTAATTGCACCATGTGTGATTCGGTAAATTTTCGTGTATTTAGAGTCTCGCAGGGTGCTGCTCTTATATTAGGTCGTGGATTAGTAGGCGGTACTCCACCTCCTTCCTGTCCTTTCCTGAATAGTGAATAGTCGTTTAGCTTTAGTAGACCATCAGGTACGCTTGTGTTTGCCAAAGTTTCTGCTCCATCCATCATCCACTTCCAGCTCATTTAGTTTATTAAAACGATACTACGTGCATTCTGTATATAACATTTGACACAGTTAGCTTTGTTTAGTGCCAAATTTCGGTATTTACATATGTTAAAACCCGTCCCTGTTGTCTATATGGCGTGGAGGGGTAAATCAGTGTTGGAGTCAACACCTTTCTTCTTTACAATTTGACCTCTTTCTGCATCATCAGGTCGTACTCCCCCTGGGTCTCTCCTCGATCCGCCAGCTTCCTGCCCCTCAGTGCTTGCCACCATGGCCTTTCCTGCGGGTATCGTCCGGCTTTACTACAGTTTTCATTGTGCTGTTTTTCAAGGTTTTTTTGACACGTGCAGAGCTTCAACGATCGTGCACTGCTTGAGGTCTCTTACCTGTCTCAATGTCATGATCTTACTTGACTGTCTCCCTCATGTTCTCGGGCTCCGGAAAGTCCGGAAGACTACTATGTTACGTTTCGTCAGTCTCTTTCCTTCGAGTTCTCTCTGAAACTTCTCTGTTTTCCTCTACTACGTTGTCCAAGGTGTCGCTCAATTTTTCTTAGTCTGCCATTATTTTGTCGACCTTGTCTTTCCGTCCTTTGTATTAATGCATGTACTTTTCGTGTACTATAGTTACTATCTTAATATCTGTTGCATTGCTGTCCTGTGAGCGTGTCAAGCTTCTTCTGTTTCCGCTTGGTTTGTTCTTCAAGGCGCTTGCATCGCACCAAGAAGAGAGGACGTGTGTCGTCCCGGGACAGACAAGACGAAGAGGAAGACGGAAGGAGGAGAAGTAGACGAAGGAGAAGAAGACGAGGAAGGAGACGTGAGAGAGCACCGTGCACACGTACATTGAGTTATTGTTATCGCGAGTATTGTGTTCATTTTATTAGTATAATCGTTGCACCGGCTTGCCATTGCGTATGTGCATGTCAGGTCGAGTGTCGAGTTTATTTTATTATTATAATAGTTTTACCCGACTTAAGCTACTGTTCCTGGTTTTCGTGCACGGCAGCGGCATGGCGTGGTTACGATAGAGCAAACAGCGTAAACCTGCTGGTGACAGATATCTTACTACTGCTCCTTCCATTTTAAGTCCTGGATGACAACGAAGGATTAACCAATCTCCAAGCTTTCATTGTAGCCCCAAAGAACAATGCACACCGTTTCTTAGAATAAACATATTTGGTAAGCATTGTTTTCGGTTTATTTCAGCAGTAAAATATGGTTATCTTACATATGTTACATTGCCGAATAATGTTAACATCCACCACATGCACACAGGCAACTTATTTTAAACGAAGTCAACTTTCTAACACGTATTACAAATGGCAATTAAAATTTTGCTGGCACTGGCTGCATGTTATGTTCAATAACCATATTATGTACTTACACATACAATAAAGGTAGCAATGATAAAAAATCAGCACTCCAGGAACACGAATATATGCACCGTAGGTACTCACGAACACACATATACTAGTATATATATCTATATATCTATATATATATATATATATATATATATATACATGTGCATGTGTGTGCACACGTAGTACCCTACATATTCACACGAGTTTAGATATATCCATTTCGTAGTCTGTAAATGTACACGTGAGTGCATCTATGCAATCGCAGCAGTGACCAGGGTGCGACGTGCTGCTTCAGTCGCAGCAGTGACCAGGGTGCGACGTGCTGCTTCAGTCGCAGCAGTGACCAGGGTGCGACGTGCTGCTTCAGTCGTCGTCTGAGCTGTCGTCATCGTCCTGACGCGCCGGATTCGTTCTCTCCGCGAGGTCAACGCAAGCGTGGGATCGGGTCGGCCTCGTCACAGTCGGGTGCAGGTGGGTTGGCGAGGTCGCCGCTGTAAGTTGATGACACCACAGCGTGTGCGATGCGCCACTCCACATCTCCGTCGTGAACTCAGGTACCTGCGAGCGTCGCGAGGCGCCAAGCCGATCACAAAGTCGACGCAACTGCCGTCGCGGATGAGCACGATAGTCGGTGACCTTGACCTTGAGCACGCTTCACGAGGAACATGCTCTTGTCGCGCGTTAATCTTGCAGAACGGCGATCTCCGGGTGGCGAGCGCTCGCGAGCGCATCGATGTGCTGTCGACGATCTTGCAGGGCGAACGTCGAGTCGCGTAGAAGTACTGGCAGACGATCTTCGTGCTCTTCTTTGCACATGGCGAAAAACTCCAGCTCATCCTTCAGGCTCACTGTACTCACCGTGACCTGCGCGCAGCAAAGATGACATGTTAACGCCATTATTAGCATAAGTTAGGGTTAGGGTTAGTGTTGCGGCATTTCACGGCGTGTACGCATTTTATTTCGGGTACGCCCGCTAGGGGCGCTTATGTTTGGGTAAACACGGGCAAATGGCCGGCGTGGACGTGGCAATGGAATCTCCACGATTGAATAATATATATCAGACTGTTCACGAGTACACAGCGTCTTCATTATCAATGTGTTTAATATTAAAGGTAAGCACCGTCACAGTTTATTCAATCCGCTGTGTACCACGCCAACGCCGAATTACGACAAGAAATGAACTGTAACTGTTAGTGCCTGTTCGGCCTACTCAGTGGGTGAGTGACACTGCACGCCGTAACCCGACCAGGCTGTGTGACTAACGTCAATACACACGGCGGTATTCTAACCCTAGCAATACCGTTTCTTGGAGCTATGCACGCCGTTGATACGACACACACCTACGTTTAGAGAACGTTACGGCTGCATGGTTGCCACGCACCGACGTATGTTAAGACTGTCTTTGTTGTGAATCTTTGGAAATGTCATCCAACACAGACAGCTTATCTTGACCACCCGAAGAGGGCGCCACCGAACCGTGTAAAAATTATGCGAGCAGCAAAGGGCAAACCGTCCCTAATGAGAGCAGCGCGCTGAATTCATGTCCAAAGGAGGCTAAGGCCCGTAGAGCTGTTTCGAAACGAAAGGTCACCCACTCCTTCAAAGAGGGGGCGCTGCGCTCTTAGGGTAATACTGGGCATGTCCACATACGGAGCTTTAAAATCACTCGGAACGAGTTAGAACACACAACTGGCGACCTGCAAACGGTAAATGCAGATTTATAGGCTGAAGTGCGGTGAATTAAGCTGCAGAGACATCTTATCCACCGAGATGAACTGTAGAAATCGCGGAGCGATGAAATCGCTGACCGAGGGGCCTACATCAACGAAGGTGTTGGATAGTGGCATTGCCAACGATACTACGAACTTCTAGGAATCGAACAGGCAAAGCCAGTCACTCGACACTGTACCAGGACTAGACCCCCTTCTATCTCGTCCTTGGAAGATAAGTCCCCACAGCGTATGGCGAAGTTGAGATGTTGCCGAACCTTCTTGGTGATGCTGCGGGCATTACAGACGTTTCAAGGAACTTTTGCAATCGGATTTTTCCAGGAGCACTCTAAGGAAAACTGACTTTTTTACCAGCTTGTTGAATCGATGGAGAGGAAACCGAAACCGATAACAGATAATAGTCTTGCATAAATACCCAAGAGATGGGAAATGCTTGGACGAAGACTATGGTACGAACGCACCGCTCATAGAACGTGCTTGCTTAATGACCTAGAACAGAGGATTCCTTTACGACCCTTCAGGGCAAAGTGGACATCAAGGCCATGCGACAACTTTTGTCGAATCACTACGGACTTCGCTACCCCAAGTTCGAAACCGTGTGCCTTGAAAATGATCTGAATGGCAGATGTTATTGACGCAAGTTCGTACTGTAAACTAGCCGGAGGGCATCGCAATTCCAATACCTCCAGAAGTGTCGCTGATACAAACGGGCCAACAGAGTCCGTACCCAGGTCTCGACGTTAAAGTGGTTTAGCATTCTCTGTAGTGCCCTGCAGGCAGGGCCAAGAATCCTGCTGAGGACCAACAGTCCCAACCTGCAAGTACATCTGGGCAGAATCGCAAATCGACTAGTCATTCTACGATTGTCCCCGCGAGAAGGGCAAAGCGCTGCTGGTGAGAAGGAACTTTTGGTACGCAGAAGAAAGGCGCACCGATCTAGCTACACGACCGAATGCCCACTGGCATCCTCAGACCATCCGAATCACTTCTTGAACAGGCTGCTCATAAGTTCCGTACACTCACGCAAAGTGCATCGAAATCGGAGCATCATGAACGCTAGAATATCTGCCATCGCTGTGGCGGTATAATAATTGCCATCTCAGGGAAAACGGCCGTTCAAAGCGCACGTAGACTGGCAATTTGCCACAAACTGTCAAATACCCACGCTTGCCGGCTATGCAACTCTTCTCTCCTCCGTCTGCCGAATTTTACGGCCGGAGATGCGTATCGTCACTTCGATAAGAAGTCCTATCTTCTGCGTGCAGGCGAATAGCAAGGGTCTGAACGTCATAGGCAGGGAATCCAAGGACAGCAGTAGCAAGGACACTCTAACCCCACGCTCGAGCAGCTGGAAGGCAACAATGCGAGTTAACGAACCGATCACATGATGCCTGGACGCGCATGGCAGATACGTATGTACGAAGAAAGACGATGTACGAAATTCTACTCGCACACAGGCAGCCGAAGAGTATCGCTTTTACGTGAAGGAATCAGTTCCAAAGCTCTCAGCTAAGCAGGTCAGATGAGGCAAGACTTCATCTCACCAAGTTGAGGTGACACCCTCCGCCTGCAAGCTTCGTGGTGTAGGATTGTACACAGAGCAGTCCTAGATGGTGCGTTCCACGGCGTGATGTCGTCTTACTGAGATGAAGAGACCTGCTGCGCGGATGCGCCATCATCCGGTAAGCGCTCAACTCCGAGCAGTAGCCTCCGCTCACCTTGATGATATCAGTATCGTTGAACGGCTCCAGACAAGACGATCGACATTCTGCTAGGCGATCGAAGAACAGGAGACGTACTAACAGCAGATGAACGTATGCCTGGGTCCCACGAGCACAACGATTCTTTTGCTGTCAGATGTCCATTGGGATGGTATGCTCCAAGGTGGTCATACTCGAATGTGAAGTTCTTTGGCAACGCTTCACGTACACTTCACTCAGGTGCAAGGCCAGTCGCGAGATAGAAGAATCTGGAATCGACCGTGTAGGTACGAGCCGAGACATTAGTAAGTGCACCATTAGAGACAGTCGACAAGATCAGATAGCAACGGCTCAATGCCACAAAGCGTAACCAGGCTGAGAGATGGAACTACGAGATCGAATCTAACGTGGAGGAAATGCATCATTCTTCTCGGGTTTACCGAACACATCACGACTTTATGCTGTGAAAACGTTTCTTAAACTTTGAGAGAACAGTTTAAGAACAAACCCCACCTCAATGGAAGGCTATTGCAGCAGATTGAAGGAGCCAAGTCAAAACGCGGCGTAGCACGGGTTGTAGGCAGATGCAAGATGGCCACGCGGCCAAAGATAGTTCCGGCAAAATGTGGTTTCTTCCAGCACTTCGGTTAACTTAAGACTCACAGACACACCAGTTCGTGTTGTTATGATGGAAAGGCAACTACCAAAGGACCACTCATCTCCAACGACTACTCGCTAAAGGAAGCAACATGAACTCAAATCTATTCAGGTGGCACTACGTGTTAGCAGAATATGACGTTGGGGGACGCCGAATTAGCAAGATGTTCCAAGCCTGTGAAAGTCGCACACCCTAGATGACGCTAGGTTCACCTCTATATTTCGGCGTGATACGACAGGGAGGAATCCGAATCCGAGTTTACGAGTAACCACAGTTACCCTCGGGGATAAGCCATCTCCAGCTGCAGCGTATCGTTGCTCTTCGGCACTCGTCGCTAAGGAAAACGGCACCCAATTTGATCCTGATGTCCAACGCTGTCATGCCGCACCAGTTCTACGTGCGATTTAACTGCTCTGAGCGGACCGTGGACAAGACAAGTCGACTGAAGGAGATTGCTTAGCGCTATCCTAGGGAGTGTTGAGGGTCACGAATCCGAAAGCTGGCTTTCCGAACAAGGCGAGAAATCTGTGACAAGGGGAAGTCTCCCTGCTGATTGTAACACATCGACAGGTACTGGGCGACCGAAGTGGAAATTTGCGGAACGACACGTTGAGTCAAGAAGTCACGGTTTTTTCGAGACTTTACGTGCCAAACAAAACGAAAATTCTGAAGAAAACTGCTTCGTACTACGACATCTCTTGGAATGTTTATCCGGGATGGCCTCGTAGCGACCAAAGATACGCTTCGAGAAACTTTGGACATTGATACATCGATTGGGACCACTCCTATTTCAACTCAAGACAGTATATGCCACATTAGTTGGAAGCGTAAGGAAGAGCACTAAAGGACGTTAACACTATCCAAGATAGACGTTGCCTTATCCCAGAAAAGTTGGCGCGGTAAATCACCATTGGCTAATTTTCACTTCCAATGGAGCCAGTTGACGCCGTCTGTGACGCCATGGGAATTGGGATAATGGCTGAGATGGTCCCGATAAGCAGAAGACGACGATGCAGAACCTGACTTTTCTGCGCTCGAGCACGACTAGACTCCGTTGAAAAACAGCTAAGCATGCCTCGTAAGGAGCTCCAAAGCCATTCTACCTCTTATCTCGGTGATGACGACGGGAGGCGAAGCATTGGCCAACACGACATGAGATGGGCCTATAGGAGGATATGGCACCAAACAGCATGACTGCATCAGAGTGCTGGCAAGGGGATCAATGCGAAAATGCCTTCGCTCAT
>NW_014578445.1:44375-54023 GCF_000485595.1 Priapulus caudatus
CTCTCTCTCTCTCTCTCTCTCTCTCTCTCTCTCTCTCTCTCTCTCTCTCTCTCTCTCTCTCTCTCTCTCTCTCTCTCTCTCTCTCTCTCTTCTCTCTCTCTCTCTCCCTCTCTCTCTCTCTCTCAGATGAGCACTGTCTCTTCAACTAAAATAAGATCAACCACGAAAACAGAAATTGAAATCCGTGGTGGCTTACCTAGTGCTAACCATTCCTTCTTGTCTTTCTGGCCTTTCTTCAATGCTTCTAACCGTCTGCGTCTGACAGCCTCTAAATCATCCTGTAATTTATTTAGAATATATTACAATTACATACATAGATGTAAATATATAATCCGATACCATGTACATGTATGCATGCGTGCAGAAAAACGTTAATAGATAAGATATTAATATTGCCTACGTGAACTTAATAATCCCCGAATGCTACATATAGTACATAAACTCTCACAACACCATGCAAATATGAGAGACCTCATCCATCTTATCAAGCTTTTCGATCTGTGCATCCACTTGTTCTTCCACCATACTGGCTGCAGCTAGAAGTTGCTGCTCCATTGCTGTACCAGCATTAGACGCCATATTGGGCACGTAAGCTGGGGTATGATAAATCCTGTCTGCAGAAAGTACAAAAGTTTGACAAATAAGTATGCTATCGTGAAAATGTCCCGAATAAGCTCTCAACTGAGAGGTGAACACATTTCAGTCACACATGTTCACATTACCGCCCACGGAGGTGATCAAGTCCATCACATGGGACGATGTCCGTGTCGCCACGTCCAGTGACCCAACCATGTGCAGATTGGCCGGGTTCATCCAGGAGGGCTTCCCCAAGCTGCCTAGTGATCTCCCTCACAAACTCCGACTATACCACCAATTTCGCGTAAACCTCACAGAATTTGATGGGGTATGCCTCTACAAGGACCGCATCATCATTCCTCCATCACTCCGTGACCGGGTACTCCAGCCACTGCATTCAGCCCACCAGAGTGTCACCATGATGTGCTCACGGGCAGAGTCGTCATTCTTCTGGCCGGGCAAGACTCCTGCCATCACTGAGATACGGGCACGCTGCTCTCCCTGCAACTGCATGGCGCCTTCACAGCCAGGCACGCCTCCCACCCCGCCTGTACAGCCTGATTATCCATTCCAATGCATCGCCGCTGACTCCTTCACCTACCGTGGTCGGAACTACCTGGTTGTGGTGGATCGGCACAGCAACTGGCCAATCGTTGAGCAGGCCGCCAATGGTGCCACAGTACTAATTGCTGCCCTGCGCTGCGTCTTCGTGACTTTCGGCATCAGCGACGAGCTGTCATCGGATGGTGGCCCCGAATTTGCGGCAGGCGCCACCCACAATTTCCTACGTGACGGGGCGTGAATCACCAAACCTCATCCGTTGCCTTCCCCCATAGCACTTGCCGCGCAGAGGTGGGGTCAAGACTGTCAAGCGCCTCCTCACTGACAACACTGACGCTGAGGGCTCCCTTAACACTGATGAGTTCCAACGTGCCATTCTCCAGTACCGCAACACGCCTGACCGTGATACACATCTCTCCCCCACCATGCGTGTCTTCGGATGCCCCATCCGTGACTTCATACCCATTCACCCGGGGAAGTACCAACCGCACAGCACGTGGCGCGAGACACTCACATCCCGGGAAGAGGCTCTGCATAACAAATACATGCGCTCTGCCGAGCGCCTATCAGAGCACACCCGTCCTCTCCAACCACTGTCACAGCGTGAGAAACTAGCGGTCGCCCAGTCGCCAGTGGCGATTAGAAAATCGACCGGGCGACTGCTTGCTCGTGTCAGCTGGTCCGGCCGGGCGACTAGATAATCGCCGCACAGGAAATAAAATGAAAGTGTCAATGACACTGTAGCTCACCACAAAAAAAGGACACAAATGAGTGAGTGAGAAGAAGTCAGTTTTAATTGAGCAACCATCAACATACATTATAGAAACGAAGAGTATATATGGAAGAACTCCCATTATATACTCTTGATAATTATATGTGTAATTTTGTATGTGAAAATAAATGTTTGAGATGTGAAAGTCTGAGATGTGGGCGAGTGATGGCGTTACACCTAAATGATCGCCATTTAACGTTTTTATAATATTCAGATTTAGGCACTGCCTAAAAGCGGAGCTCCCGATGTGTAACGTGTAAGATTGAGAGGATACGCTTATTCCACGTAGCTGCTATATACCACGTGACAATGGTGTTTCCCTGCCCATAACACAACTTTTGTCAAAGTTTAATTGGTTGCATGGAAGTGTTTACTTCGTATGAGTTTTTATAGGCGGTAGCACACGGTTGCCATCTGTATATCGCAATAATAATTTATAAACCAAAATGAATCACAATTTGTCCTTTCAATAAAGTGATAAAAATGGTAGGTCAGCGCTGAAACAAAAAAGTTTTGCACTCAGTCCGTTAGACCATTTCCTCAGAAAATGTCTGATATCTGACCTTTCCCCCACTGCCCTTTGACCTGTAATCTCCAATTTCGCGCTGGTGATTGATTTTCTCCCCATCACACTATACTCCCCGTTGAGATTTGTCCCCCAATTCCTTATTTCCTCCTATACCTTAAGTTAAGGGAGAAATATTCCCCCTCCATTAACACACCTTGACCTTTGACCCTTGACCGCCAAATTCAACATCCCGAGTCCTTTTCGCGACCCCCACCCCCCACCCCACCCCACACACACACACACCCGTTGTCCCGAATATCAAGATCGTACGTCACGCGGTTAAGATTTGTGCCGTAACTGTTGACGGACGGACGGACGGACGGACGGACGGACGGACATTCATGCGATTCTACAAGCTGTGCACATCTGACTTCGTAAAAATAGTGTCAGTACAAGTCGGATGGACAACACTACTTATGATGTATTTTTAACCGTGTTTTACATAATAAACAAGAGCCGCAGAGCGTCTGGGCTCATCTGAGGTCTGTTGCTACGGTTATAAACGTAACATTTAAGTCGTGCGTAGTGACACCTTTGTTAGGCGCAGATATGCAGATACGCAGTTGCGTACACATCATTTCAGCAACCTTCTGCATTCTGCATACCTCCCCAATCCCATTGGTTGATACAAATCGCGTGCCTGAAACTCCTGTTTTATGGTGCATTGTGACCATAACCCTAACCGTATTTACAAATAAAAAAAATTAATTGTAAAAATTATTTGTTGTTATTAAATTTTTGTAAATAAATAATGTAAATATTTGCATTAATTGGAAAAAATAGTTAAATGGATAAAGATAGAAAAATACAGAAAACAGGTAAATAATAAAAAATCTGATGGGATTCGATCCAAGGACCGTTGAGCCGTGACGCCTGTGCTGTACCCGTTCGGCTATCCAGGCTTATTGGCTTTCTAGATTATGGATGTGCCATGAATATGAGAACACTGTGACATCATTGAAGCAGTTCAGCAATCCATGTTTAACCCTCCTCTTGAGGGTCAAAAGGTTATCAGACACTTACTCTTCTCACGTCAGTGGAAAGCACATTTCATGGTCCTTTCAATAAAGTGATAAAAATGGTAGGTCAGCGCTGAAACAAAAAAGGTTTTCACTCTGTCCATTAGGCCAAGTTCTAAGAAAATGTCTGATATATGACCTTTCCCCCACTGCCCTTTGACCTGTGACCTCCAATTTCGCACTGGTGATGGATTTCCTGCCCATCACACTATACACCGAATATTAAGAGCATAGGTCGAGCCATTAAGATTTGTGCCGCAATTCCGTATTTCCTACTATACCTTAAGTTAAGGGGGAAATATTCCCCCTCCGTTTACACATCTTGACCTTTGACCGTTGACCCCCAAATTTGTCATCCTGAGTCCTTTTCACGATCCCCCCCGACATCCCGAATATCGTGACCGTACGTCGAGCAGTTAAGATTTGTGCCCAACTGTTGACGCACGCACACACGGACGCACGCACGGACAATCATGCAATTCTACAAGCTGCATCTTACTACGTCAGATGAGCTAATAATAGGTGAAGCGAGGCATGTATTGTAAATCATTAAATTTTGAATTTTGATATTTTGAGTGAGTCACACTATATCATTTACCCCTGATCACAGGCCCATGGGCCGTTTCAATAATAAAATGATAGTAAACAAACACAAAATGTTTTTAGTACCAAAGTCTTGATGTTTCTCTACCCTCTTTCGCCTATCAATCATTACTGATAATTTCCTATAATTGCCGTTCAAATGCTCTTCGGCAACACACAACTGTGTCAAGTACACGGCATGCATGCCGATGTGCACAAAAAACAAAACTATAGTCTCTATTAAAGAAAACCTGGTAAATTAAACAAAACTCTGTAATTTTGTAGTTTGTGCACAGTAGCGTTTGTGCGGTGTAACTGTGTGTTGCACAGGAACATTTCAATGGCATTTACAGTAAATTATCAGTAATATTAGGTGAAAGAGAGTAGAGAAATATTGTATTTACAACCAAACTTTTAATGATTAAGACTTGGTAGTAAATACATTTCGTGTTTACTAACAGTTTATTATTGAAACCTTTCAATGTTCCAAGTCAAGTGCCTGTGCTCCTGAATGATATACATAATTACCTCCGCCAAGGAGGTTATGTTTTTGCCCGTGTTAGTTTGTTTGTTGGTTTGTCTGTCAACAGGATATCTCAAAATGTTACGGACGGATTTTGATGAAATTTCTTGGACGGGTTGCATGGTCTTGGGCCAAGAACCAATCGATTAGATTTTGGTGGTATTGGAAATCCGGATCCAGATCTGGATCCAAGAATTTTTTGATAGATTTCTCATCATTGATGACCATCGGTTAATCTCTAACTGTTTCGCTTCGTTTCGCTTTCGCTTTCTCTCTCTGTAGGGGTTCATGATGTGGCACCGCCGCGTTAAACCGAACTACAAATTAGATCGATTCGGATAGCTATATATATAGATATATGCGCCGTGCACGGTGTCAATGCAGAGTCAAACAACAACAGCAAGATGGGGGGGAGGGGAGACTGCTACGCTGTGGCATAGATTTGCTATCTCCGATTGCAGTCTTGTTCCTAATACTATATTTATTTATCATGATATCAATAAGCATGCATAGCAATTAAGGGGGGCTTATGTCGGGCTTGCGAGCCGACTCGACTGGAAGCAACTGGATTTCGAGCAACTGGAAGGCGATCGGCCTGACTAGTTGCGTCCAGTTGGCCCACTGTTTGTATTCTGAGTGCAACTATGGCGGCCAGTCGCAGGCAGTCGCATCAGCAGTCAAACGCGACCTAAGGCAACTGGCAGTCGCAGTGAATTGGCAGATTTGCTTCCAGCCGGAGCGTCGGCCGGCAAGCCCGACATAAGCCCCCCTTTAGCATGAATGTGGAACTCTGCAACTACGATCGAATTAGGTCTATAAACGTTTCCAACGCTTTTCTAAGCAGCCTACAATCTACTTTTAATTCGTAAATATCCCCCTCACTATTTAAACCACAGCAGAGCAAGGAATCAGCTTTTTTAATCGGCTTATCATGTTCTAATCTAAGTACCATAGTTAGTTAGTTAGTTAAGGATAATGGGTTGTGATAAGCCTAGCCTAATATGCACCCATATCTTGCGATTTCATGAATCGGTCGATTTGGCCTTAAATACGTTATTAGTGCAGCTGCGACTGCACTTTGTGGGAGTTTATTCCAGGGTTGCACCACTCCCTGGCTAAAAAAGTTTTGTCGCGCCTGGAGTCTGGACCGTTTTTATATAATTTCATGTTATTTCCTCTTAGTGATGTTGTTGAAGCTGGACAAAAGAAAGTATTTGGCTTCAGTTTATATTGCCCTGTCATGATTTTGTATGATTCTATTAGGTCGCCTCTTAGTCTTCTGGTATGTAAAAATTGTAATCCTAAAAACTTCAGCCGGTCCTCGTACTTGACGTTTTTTAACCCATATACTAGTTTGGTGGCCCTTTGTTGGACTTTTTCCATGTGCTCAATGTCTTTACTAAAGTAGGGAGACCAGGCCTGGATGCAGTACTCTAGGCGTGGACGTATAAATGTTTTGTATAGAATCAAGAAAGCTTTCTTGTCCAGGAACTTGAAGGACTTCCTGATTGACCGTAATACATTGGTAGCTGTACAGGCCTTTATGCACTGCATCATAGGTTTCATGTCGTTAGATATCCAAACCCCAATGTCCTTTTCCTCCTCTTCCTCCTTCAAAATTCTTCTTTGGTCCCTGTCTTTCATTGTGTAGATATATTTGTTATTTTTACTGCCTATGTGCATCCTTTGGCATTTTTCAACCTGAAATTTCAGGAGCCATGTTTCTGACCACTTACTTAATTTATCGAGGTCTGTCTGCAGAAGAATATTGTCTGTGATATTTCTTACTATATTCCAAATTTTTGTATCGTCTGCAAACATTTTCAACAATTTACAAGGTCTGGTATATCGTTAACATAAATTAAAAACAGGATTGGACCAATGACTGATCCTTGAGGTACCCCGCTGTCGACGCTGCTCCACTCAGAAAATTCTCCGTGCACTGATAAAACTGATAACTTTCCAGCCATGCGATTAGGTTTCCCCTGGTTCCGTAGCCTTTTAGCTTACTTATGAGACGGCGGTGTGGAACCGTGTCGAAGGCCTTTTGGTAATCCAAAAATACTGTGTCTATTGAAGCACCACAGTCCAATGCTGATGTCCAGTCTTCGAACGTTTCTAGAAGATTTGTCAGGCAGCTTTTTCCTGCCGTGAACCCGTGCTGGTGAGGGGTGAAAAGGTCATTAATGTTTAAGTGCTCCACAATGTGATCGTTTAGCAGAGATTCCATCACTTTATATGTTACACACGGTTTAGCGAGAACCTCTGCGCACTCTTTGAGAAATTTTGGGTGTATTTTGTCTGGCCCAGGAGATTTGTCTGGTTTGACCATATCAAGTTTCTTTTTGATGCTCTCCGTGGTAAAGCGAATGTTTCTTATGGTGTGATCATTTTCAACTTTGTTGTCAAATACTGGTATTCCTTCTCCTCCTTCTTGTATAAAAACTGAATAGTAAAAGTTGTGCAGCAATGATGCAGCATCTTTGTCCGAATTTGTAAGCATTCCATCTTGTCTCTTTAGTTGGGTTACACCAACTTTCACTTTTTGCTGGTTGCGTATGTAGGCATAACAAATTTTGGGATGTATCTTGAAGGAGTCTACTAAATGTTTTTCGTGGTCTCGTCTGGCGTTCCTGCGCATCTCTCCGGCCTTGTTTCTCTGCTTTGCATAGTCTTCATAGTCACGTCTTCTACCTAGGCTCAACCATCTCTGGAAGAGTTCGTGTTTCTTTTTTACTGCCTTCTGAACTGCTTTCTTCATCCATGTTGGTTTTGAGCCTTTATTGCGTGGGGCATATCTTGGTACAAATGTGTTGCATAATTTGTCTACTGTGTTTACAAATTCGCTCCAAGATGATTCTACGTCATTGGCATTTAGAACTTTAGACCAATCTGTGGTTAGTAATTCGTGGTTGATACTGTTTGTAATCACCTTTCCAAAAATTTAGACCTTGGCTAGTTCCATCCCTTTTCCCTGGTTCTAGATAGGTGAGTAGGGTCCAAGACAGACCAACATGATCACTTTTCCCTAGCGGTCCTAGAGTGATCATGTTTTCCACCGTGTGTTCATCGTTGGTAAATACCAAGTCCAGCATGGATGTGAGCTTTCCATCGACTAAGCGTGTTGGTCCCGTCACATGTTGGCATAATAGCATGTCTTGTGTTATGTCTAGGAATTTACAGGGGAAACTGGACTGTTCTCTGTCGGTGTAATACCTAACAAAGTCTACATCTCTTAAATTGAAGTCGCCCATTATCAATAGATGCTTGTAGCTTTCTCTAGCCACTTTCGAAAATAATTCCAGTAAATTTTCATTGTTCACGCTTGAGCTGGATGGCATTCTATAGCATACCCCTATGAGTAAAGTTTTTTCTGTTGCCCAGGTATACCTTGCAGTGCTTGCACCATGTTGACTCGGTAAATTTTTCGTTATTTAGAGTCTCGCAGGGTGCTGCTCTTAATTAGTCGTGGATTAGTAGGGCTACTCCACCTCCTTCCTGTCCTTCCTGAATAGTGAATAGCCGTTTAGCTTTAGTAGACCATCAGGTACGCTTGTGTTTGCCAAAGTTTCTGCTCCATCCATCCATCCACTTCCAGCTCATTTAGTTTATTAAAACGATACTACGTGCATTTGTATAGTAACATGTGACACAGTTAGCTTTGTTTAGTGCAATGTCGTATTTACATATGTTAAACCCGTCCCTGTTGTCTATATGGCCGTGTGAGGGAGTTGGGAGTCCAACACCTTTCTCTTTACAATTTGACCTCTTCTGATCATCAGGTCGTACTCCCCCTGGTCTCTCCTCATCCCCAGCTCCTGCCTCAGTGCTTGCCACCTGGCCCTTTCCTGCGGGGTCATGTCCGGCTTTACATAGCAGTCTTTCATTGTGCTGTTTTTCAAGTTTTTTGACACGTGCAGCAGCTTCAACGTCGAGCACTGCTGTGAGGTCTCTTACCTGTCTCATGTCATGATCTACTTGACTGTCTCCCTCATGTTCTACGGGCTCCGGAAGTCCGAAGACTACTATGTTACGTTTCCGTCAGTCTCTTTCCTCGAGTTCTCTCTGAAACTTCTCTAGTTTTTCCTCTACTACGTTGTCAAAGGTGTCGTCAATTGTTCTTAGTCTGCCATTAATCTTGTCGACCTTGTCTTCCGTCCTTTGTATATATGATGTACTTTCTTGTGCTACTAGTACTACCTTAATATTGTTCATGCTGTCCGTGAGCGTGTCAAGCTTCTTCTGTTTCCGCTTGTTTGTGTTCAAGCCTTGCAATGGCACCAAACAGGTTTGCTACACTGTGATTGCATTTGCTGCAATACCAGGGGATGTTGCTGCCTCCGTTTTTGTCAGCGTCGGACAGGAGAAATTCATACGATTCGTCGCCGAGTCCTTCGCATTTGATGTGATGCCAAAACATGCAGATTTCACAGAGAAGTCCCCTATCACTATCGCTGAGAGGGTCTATGTCCCCCAGGGTACTGCCGGAACGTACCCTGGGTACGGTCCGGTATACAGGAACGTACCTCTGGTAACTATCTAATATGCCGAGCGCGTACCTCGCCTACTCCACTAACGAGTCTAGGGAGTCGCCTACGCCTACTCCCTAACCCTAACACTAACGCTAACCATATCAAATACTGAAATAGTTACAAGGTTCCGTTCCGGAATACCTGACCGTACCCAGGGTACGTTTCAGCAGTACCCTGGGAGACATAGACCCTATGAGCATCACTAAAATGACTAATGACACTATCCTTCACTAAAACTTTACATGTTCCACACCCGTCTGAGTTTCCTTTGGACTGCACCCTCTTCTTCCCGCTTTGACATCCAGTTTGTTTTGGTCCTGTGTCAGGCTTCCCCTAGTTTTCTCTGTATTTGACGCAGTAGGCGCCCCCCTTATCGTGGAGACAGAGCCGGTTCTTTCGTTCGACATGATTACCAGTAGTCAGTAGGCCTGTACCGGCGTATATTTGGACGCGGGCCCAAAACTGGACGCTCCTAAGTGAGCATGCGCGCGTGCCTGCGTGTGGGTGTGCGTACG
>NW_014578445.1:54033-55231 GCF_000485595.1 Priapulus caudatus
GCACACGTACGCACACCCACACGCAGGTACGCACGCACGCTCACACATACGCACACCCACACGCAGGCACGCACGCACGCTCACACATACGCACACCCACACGCAGGCACGCACGCACGCTCACACATACGCACACCCACACGCACGCACGCACGCTCACACGTACGCACACCCACACGCAGGCACGCACGCACACTCACACGCAGGCACGCATGCACGCAGGCACGCATACACGCTCACACATACGCACACCCACACGCAGGCACGCACGCACGCTCACACGTACGCACACCCACACGCAGGCACGCACGCACGCTCACACGCACGCACACCCACACGCAGGCACGCACGCACGCTCACACATACGCACACCCACACGCAGGCACGCACGCACACCCCCACGCACCTAAGCACTATGCACTCACACACAGGCACGCACGCACGCACGCTCACACGCACACGTCGCACGTACACTCACACACAGGCACGCACGCACGCTCACAGGCACACGTCGCACGTACACTCACACACAGGCACGCACGCACGCTCACACGCACACGTCGCACGCACACGTTCACAGGCGTTCAGCTAGACGTTCTCTAAACTAAACGTAGATGCAAATAAGTAAAAACAAGCGAACGATGCAAATCGCAGCGACGACATGTCGTGTCTCACGCCACGATTTACTGTCCCGCCAACTTCTCTTTCGAGGTGGCGCCACCGCCGACTCTGAGTCTAAACGCTGCGACGAAAGGTTTAAAGAGCGAGAATAAACATAACCTCGATCCCGGGCGCTCGTGATTGTAGCTGATGGTGGCGGCGATGAGAGCGCGGAGGAGGGGGGGAGGGGGTCCTAGAATAGACTGTTTAAAATGCAAAGTTTGTTTAGAATTCACGCATCTGTTTGAAAATCTACATATTTGCGCCGACACGCAAGACTCCAAGATCGTGTGTGTGCGTCGACGCATACATTAGTCAGACCCTGACCCTAGCACCGACGTAATTAAGAAGGAGAACGCTCAGCAATAATTAATACTTACTACAACATGACAGTCTGAAGCCAGCCATGTCCCAACAAGTGACTGCATATGTATACAGTTAAACTACTAGCAGCGAGATAAAGTCCACCTCCCTCCACGATCACGCCACAGCACACATATATACAGACATCATACTTTTTGTATCTATGTATGTGTTA
>NW_014578445.1:62027-67812 GCF_000485595.1 Priapulus caudatus
ATATAGGCAGCAACCACTGAACCAGCTCAGTCCTGCTGCCTACAAGGGTCAGTTTACAGGGTTCGAAATATAGGCAGCAACCACTGAACCAGCTCAGTCCTGCTGCCTACAAGGGTCAGTTTACAGGGTTCGAAGGTAAGTGCAGCGAGCAGCTCAGTTTTGCTGCCCGCTCTCAATGTTGGCAGCAAATACTTGCTGCTAAGAAATTCGAAATAAACCGTGCAGTAAAAGTGCTCAGCAAAGATTCTGCCTGGGTGAGTGAATTTGCTGGGCCTGCTTTTATTCTCTGGCAGCAATTACCTGTTGCCTGGTAAAGAAGTTGTGGATTTTTATCCCTGCAGTATTAGGTTATAATACCAGTGACATAGCTAGAGAGACATATATGGGAATCATCCCTCCCCCTACCCCTTCTCCCCGTAACACCTCCCCCCTCCTTACCACCACCATGCCTCTCCCCTCCTCCTCCACAGTCCTCTGTGCCTCTGTTCGACTTCCCCCCCTCCCCATCGCTGTTTTTGCTCGGCACGCACGCAGGTTGATGGTTCGATCCCAAGTCGCAACCCTGGATTTTCACGATGGCCTCATGATTAGCTAAGGTTTACGAGTTCCGGTTACGTAGCCGGTTAGGGTTAGGGCTAAGGTTAGGGTTAGAAGTTAGGGCTAAGGTTAGCATTAGGGTTAGAAGTTAGGGTTAGGGTTAGGATTAGCATTATGGTTATGACTAAGATTCGGGTTAGAAGTTATGGTTAGGAGTTGGGGCTAGCATGAGGGTTAGGGTTATGACTAAGGTTAGAGTTAGGAGTTGGGGCTAGCATTATGGTTGAGGTTATGACTAAGATTAGGGTTAGGAGTTCGGGCTAGCATTCGGCTTAGGGGTTAGGGTTAGGGGTTAGGGATAAGGTTAGGGTTAGAGATTATAGCTAGTATCACGGTTAGGTTTTAAACTTTAGGGTTAAGGCTTAGGATTAGAGTTAGGGCAAGGCTTAGGATTAGAGTTAGGGCAAGGGTTTGGGATAGGGCAATGTTGGGAATGAGGATAAAATACCGGCAGGCCAAAGCAGGACTAATTCCAGGAGTAGAAATAAGGAGAAAAAAAGAGATGGTCCACAGGACCATCTAGTTTGAAATTTAGATGGTCCTCCTAAATTTCAAATTGTTCTCTAAAAGTTATGCGGTGTGCAAGAAATTTACCGTAAAATGGGACCAAAATATTCAATGGTCCGTCGGACCATTGGCTTTAAAAATCTTATGGTCCTCCTGATTATTTGATGGTCCCGGACCATCGGACAATCGCTTATTTCGACCCCTGAATTCATTGCGACATTCCATGCATTCGTTCAGCTAAGGAGCAACAGGCACGGTGGCCCCGGTACACCACAAATAGCGGTCCGCGGCCATACAATCCGGCACTGGGTAACCTTTGAGCAGGACTGACCGACTTTTATAAGTTTTACCATAGATTATATAGTAGCAGTGTTAGAAACAGCAGACCATCCCACCTTCCCTGACCGATGACCGCTGATAACGACTGGCTTATTTGGATAGATTTTACTAATTAGGCTACGCACGGCAGCAAAGACAATTTTTCGAAAATCAGGACCGGCCGGGGTTTCGAGACTCGTCTGCCGAAACTGATTTACATATATGCTAATTAGATCCTGACACGTCGCGTCACGCACTTCGAGCGCGAGAGAGATCTACGCAGAATGACTCAAGTCTGTGTCATCGCAGTGCAAGGCCTGTAGAAGCACGAAACATGGAGAGAACAACGAGGAAACGTCTATAAGGGATATTGGGTAACACTGGGGTGGAGGGGACCGTGGTGGGGCCAGGTGATCGCGGAGGGCCAGGCTACCGCGGGCGGGGGGCCAGGCTACAGCGACATGAGCCGCATGCGAAAGCAACACGTGGCGTGATCGTGAATATCACGAACCACCTCACGAACTAGTTCTCGCAGGCAGCGCTGCAACAACCGACGCTCCCACACCGCCGCCGCTGCTACGCCGCTACGTGGGTTACTAGGTATGTGGCCCACCATCGTCAAATCCACCTCCTACTCTCATTCTCTCTCAACCTTAGTTTACGTAAACTGCCAGCCCACCTTTGACTCTCATTCTCTCTCAATGTTAGTTTCCGTAAACTGCCAGCCCACCTTTGACTCTCACTCTCTCTCAATGTTAGTTTCCATAAACTGCCAGCCTATCTTTGACTCTCATTCTCCCTCAATGTTAGTTTCCGTTAACGAACCACCTTTGACTCTCATTCTCTCTCAATGTTAGTTTCCGTAAACTGCCAGCCCAGCCTACAGCTATGGAGCACAACAAGGGGAGGTTACCAGTTACCAAGACTTGATCTCGTGCTGCTAGTGCTAGTCGTTTAACTGTCAGTAGTTAAAATCCTCTCTAGAACATTGGGTCACTCAAGGAAAATGCCAGGAGTGTCCTTTATAGCCAGGTGGCCGTTCTATAGAGGGTTTCACTGTGCCCCTGCCACTCAAGGAGAACGTCAAGTTGAAGTGTCCTTTATAGACAAGTGACCTTTCTATAGAGGGAGGTTTAACCGTGTAATTGTCACTTAAGTTAATGGAAACGTCAACATCGTCATTTACAAATGAATGACCCTTCTATAGAACTATAGAATGCATCCACTGTGAACTCTGATTTTAAACGTAACAACGAAACACGCACGCCTAACAGACAATGTATACAATGCAACAAACACACACACACGCCTGACAGACTATACAACGCAACAAACACACACACACGCCTGACAGACTATATAATACAACAAGATGAACACACACACACACGCACGCACGCACGCACACATGCCTGAGAGACAATACAACACGATAAACACACACACGCACGCACGCACGCACGCACGCACGCACACACACACACACACACATACACACACCTGCCCTGCACTGCCTGCAATGCGCCTTCGTCAGATAGATGGAGAAATCGTACGCCCAATCCATGACCCCGGCGGCAGCGATTCCAGATCTATACGAGAGAGCACGACGCCCTCACAAACCACACCATGCAACGTTGCGACACGCTATCGCATATATGTATATCTTCGCAGTATCTGAGGGGTAGATGAGTGCGAGGCCTCGTACGCACGCGTCTCGTCCCGGTGAAATGTTCACTGATGGCTTCCTCAACCCTCAGTTCTTTCCTTAACTCGCTGTTCTTTCCACAACTCTTACTCTTAGTTCTTTCCTCAACCCTTACTTCTTTCCTCAAATCTCAGTTCTTTTTTTTCAACTCTCTGTTCTTTCCTTAAATCTCAGTTCTTTTCATAACTCTCTGTTCTTTCCACAGTTCTTAGTTCTTTCCTCAACCCTGACGTCTAAAGTTCCACAATTCTTAGTTCTTTTATTAACTCTCAGTTCTTCCCTCAGCTGTCAGTTCCTTCCTCAACTCTCACCGTCTTTCTCCATCTGAGTCCGAGACACAGTCCTGAGCACGAGTGGCTAGCTTCGCGACACTGTCACACAGACCACACAATGCCGCACATATATATCCTCACGATATCCACAACACCTCGCATATATATATTAAAATACATCTTATTGGGAAAGTCTTCCACAAAGCAGTCGAATGCTTAGACTCTCTGTTCCACGTTATTATTACGCTCACTCACTCCCCGTGTTATGTCCAGCAGGGGGCGCCGTGATCGCATGCGCGGAAGTAACGTCGCGAAGCATTTGTCGCGAGTACAGGGGGCGCCGGTGAGACACGGACGACGATGGCGACGGAGGGACGATGCGGCGACAGCTCACGCCAGCGAGGACAGACGAAGAATGTACAGCCTAGAGGCCTAGATGCCTGACCACGAATGTAGGTGAAAGTACAGACATCCCATAATATACATGTATACCCGTATATATCTATCTATCTATTATCTATCTGTATATATATCTATATCTATATATATTATCAGGGTTCTCCAAGGGCACAAGTTTATAGCCTAGCGGCCTGCCTGGCGGCCTGCCAGGCTATCGTCGAGCCCTGCCATCCTAAAATGCACCCGCCACGCTAAATATCCTAGCCGCCATGCTGGTGTATACACGAGTTCAATACAAGTTCAAACAATTAATTAATACAAGTTGGTCTCCATGCTACGGGTACGGCAGTACAACACACAAGTACAAACAGTCACCCTATCCCTACCCCTATCCCATATTACCCCCTATACATATATCCCCTATACCAAAATTAATCTATGGTGTATAACCTTTTGCTTTAAATATTTTGCGTTACAAATCCGAGTGTTTTCTAGCTCATCAAGAAATCTTAAATGTGAATTAAATCGTGAATTAATTTCCAACGGCATTATTACGGGGCAGGTAACCCAGTCTAACACGAGATAGAGTGGACTGGTACACTTACCGACCACTCCTGCCATTGTCAATGGTGACAATTTTTTTATTATTTATTTATGAGAGGTGAACTCGATTTGGAACCAGCAAACCAGCAAGTTCACTCCTACATTTTGGTATTTTTATTCCATTAAAATTATTTTGAATTTTCCGATGGCTTTGCCCATGCAAAACAAACATTTTCACCCCACATGCAGTGCTTCAAATTTACACACAGAGTGTCCCAGATTGCATCTCAGAGCTTCTACAATTCAAAATTTCCCCCCCCCCACCCTAGCAGTGAGTAGCACCCCATGTTATAATTTAAAAGCTTGAGAGAGAACACCTGTCACTACGCATATCTATCTATTCCTATAATATATAATATATAATCTAATTATAATCTAATATATCAAAAATCTATCTATCTATAATATAATATCTTCTAATCACGATATACGAAATAGATTTATGGGTAGGTAGGTAGATATCTATTAGTGGGAGAATACAGGTGCACCGCTGAGAGCAGCACTAGTTTGTCAACGGTAAATAAGCTCCCGCGACGTCTCTAGGGATAGACGCGCCCAATAAGTGGCATATAACCCTTCATTTCGCGATAGCCAACATTTACAGACAACATACTCACTGCCCGATCGTCTCCCTCAGATAACTACGCCCAAAGATGAAGACGCAAAAACGGGAAACCATGAAGTGAAACTTCGTCCGACACACAAGATGTCGTAGGCCAAGAAAATTTTACATATTCCTTTATTGCTGTAGCTCCTTCACCATTTATTAGCCCTTGTCTCACGCATACAAACGAGGTCCAGCAACAGAACCGCTTGACGTAAAACTGGTCGCGTGTGAGCCACGCGCGCGCGCGAAGTTCGAGAGAGATAGCGCGGCGAGTCAAGCAGAGAGCGAGTACAGCAGGACAGACCACGCTACAGTAGGGGAGCGCGAGTACAGGAGCAGAGCAGGAAGTCCCCCGAAACCTCAGCATGAAGCGCACGTATATCGGGTCCATGGACATCGCCGGAGGATGCACTCGCGCGTGACAGGGCCCATCGCTGTCTAGTATTAAATCTGAACACAGAGGCGCTTGCTTTGCCGTGCGCGACTGTGCATGTTGTCCCGTGCGTGCGTGACGTCAGTGGCTGGCTTGCGTAACCTAAAATTTATAACATATAGCGTATGTCCCTTCCTGATACAGAAAATCGCAATCCAAGGGTTTTAGGAAAATGACGACAATTTTCATTATTCCAAGCGGTCAATTCTGATGAGAGCAATGCACTAGGTGCCACCCCTGTACCATGCTCGCAATTTCTCCAGAGAGACGAGACATTGACTGTCAGAGCGTTTGCTTAGCCCGCCAACAAGTGTGTAGGACCAACCGGGTCACTCCCTAACAAC
>NW_014578445.1:68312-74991 GCF_000485595.1 Priapulus caudatus
GGGGGAGGGTGTGTGGGGGGCAGGTGAGTGGGGGCGGGTGAGTGGGGGAGGGTGTGTGGGGGAGGGTGTGTGGGGGAGGGTGAGTGGGGGAGGGTGTGTGGGGGAGACTGTAGGTGTGTGGAGGAGGGTGCATGGGAGGGTGCGTGTGTGTGGGGGTGAGTGCTTGTGTGAGTGTGTGTGGGGAGGAGGAGGGGGGGGAAGGTAGGAGATAATGCAGCGAGAAACTAGATAGATACCCAGGGTTCGAAATATAGGCAGCAACCAGCAGTCCTGCTGCCTACAAGGGTCAGTTTACAGGGTTCGAAATATAGGCAGCAACCACTGAACCAGCTCAGTCCTGCTGCCTACAAGGGTCAGTTTACAGGGTTCGAAGGTAAGTGCAGCGAGCAGCTCAGTTTTGCTGCCCGCTCTCAATGTTGGCAGCAAATACTTGCTGCTAAGAAATTCGAAATAAACCGTGCAGTAAAAGTGCTCAGCAAAGATTCTGCCTGGGTGAGTGAATTTGCTGGGCCTGCTTTTATTCTCTGGCAGCAATTACCTGTTGCCTGGTAAAGAAGTTGTGGATTTTTATCCCTGCAGTATTAGGTTATAATACCAGTGACATAGCTAGAGAGACATATATGGGAATCATCCCTCCCCCTACCCCTTCTCCCCGTAACACCTCCCCCCTCCTTACCACCACCATGCCTCTCCCCTCCTCCTCCACAGTCCTCTGTGCCTCTGTTCGACTTCCCCCCCTCCCCATCGCTGTTTTTGCTCGGCACGCACGCAGGTTGATGGTTCGATCCCAAGTCGCAACCCTGGATTTTCACGATGGCCTCATGATTAGCTAAGGTTTACGAGTTCCGGTTACGTAGCCGGTTAGGGTTAGGGCTAAGGTTAGGGTTAGAAGTTAGGGCTAAGGTTAGCATTAGGGTTAGAAGTTAGGGTTAGGGTTAGGATTAGCATTATGGTTATGACTAAGATTCGGGTTAGAAGTTATGGTTAGGAGTTGGGGCTAGCATGAGGGTTAGGGTTATGACTAAGGTTAGAGTTAGGAGTTGGGGCTAGCATTATGGTTGAGGTTATGACTAAGATTAGGGTTAGGAGTTCGGGCTAGCATTCGGCTTAGGGGTTAGGGTTAGGGGTTAGGGATAAGGTTAGGGTTAGAGATTATAGCTAGTATCACGGTTAGGTTTTAAACTTTAGGGTTAAGGCTTAGGATTAGAGTTAGGGCAAGGCTTAGGATTAGAGTTAGGGCAAGGGTTTGGGATAGGGCAATGTTGGGAATGAGGATAAAATACCGGCAGGCCAAAGCAGGACTAATTCCAGGAGTAGAAATAAGGAGAAAAAAAGAGATGGTCCACGGGACCATCTAGTTTGAAATTTAGATGGTCCTCCTAAATTTCAAATTGTTCTCTAAAAGTTATGCGGTGTGCAAGAAATTTACCGTAAAATGGGACCAAAATATTCAATGGTCCGTCGGACCATTGGCTTTAAAAATCTTATGGTCCTCCTGATTATTTGATGGTCCCGGACCATCGGACAATCGCTTATTTCGACCCCTGAATTCATTGCGACATTCCATGCATTCGTTCAGCTAAGGAGCAACAGGCACGGTGGCCCCGGTACACCACAAATAGCGGTCCGCGGCCATACAATCCGGCACTGGGTAACCTTTGAGCAGGACTGACCGACTTTTATAAGTTTTACCATAGATTATATAGTAGCAGTGTTAGAAACAGCAGACCATCCCACCTTCCCTGACCGATGACCGCTGATAACGACTGGCTTATTTGGATAGATTTTACTAATTAGGCTACGCACGGCAGCAAAGACAATTTTTCGAAAATCAGGACCGGTCGGGGTTTCGAGACTCGTCTGCCGAAACTGATTTACATATATGCTAATTAGATCCTCACACGTCGTGTCACGCACTTCGCAGCACGCACGTCGAGGGTTAGAGAGATCTACGCAGAATGACTCAAGTCTGTGTCATTGCAGTGCAAGGCCTGTAGAGGCACGAAACATGGAGAGAACAACGAGGAAACGTCTATAAGGGATATTGGGTAACACTGGGTTGGAGGCGACCCTGGTGGGGCCAGGTGATCGCGGGGGGGGGGGGCCAGGCTACAGCGACATGAGCCGCATGCGAAAGCAACACGTGGCGTGATCGTGAATATCACGAACCACCTCACGAACTAGTTCTCGCAGGCAGCGCTGCAACAACCGACGCTCCCACACCGCCGCCGCTGCTACGCCGCTACGTGGGTTACTAGGTATGTGGCCCACCATCGTCAAATCCACCTCCTACTCTCATTCTCTCTCAACCTTAGTTTACGTAAACTGCCAGCCCACCTTTGACTCTCATTCTCTCTCAACCTTAGTTTCCGTAAACTGCCAGCCCACCTTTGACTCTCGTTCTCGCTCAACCTTAGTTTCCGTAAACTGCCAGCCCACCTTTGACTCTCGTTCTCGCTCAACCTTAGTTTCCGTAAACTGCCAGCCCACCTTTGACTCTCGTTCTCTCTCAACCTTAGTTTCCGTAAACTGCCAGCCAACCTTTGAATCTCATTCTCTTTCAATGTTAGTTTACGTAAACTGCCAGCCCAGCCTACAGCTATGGAGCACAACAAGGGGAGGTTACCAGTTACCATTACTTTTTTGTTTCGGTAGTTGTGTAGCTAGGGAGGTGTGAGCACACAAGAAAATCCACACCCACGCACGCACATACACACGCACGCATGCACGCACACACCAACGCAACCGAGAATTTTCGTCTACAGCAATGACCAGGAATGGCCACCCGACTGACTGTACTGACACTAGCAGGGTGCGAAATTAACGAGAGTCCGGCGTCAAATACTCCCCGATTTACTGTCGGACTCCCTGATTTGACATATATGCAGGAGTCCGTGTGACTCCCTGAAAATTCTGCCATACTAACTAGTTCGTTCCAGAGCACGGCCTTGCGGAATTACCGTATCTTTTCAGCAAATGTCCAAAGAAAATTTGGCAGACGTGCAACCCGCACGACTCTTCAACATAAGCACATGCGTTATTGTTAATATCTTTAATTTTGAACTTCAGACTACAGACTCCCTCATTTTGCCACGGACTCCCTCTTTTTGAGGGCAAGGAGTCCGTTGGACTCCCTTGTTCAAAAGTTAATTTCTACCCTTGCACTAGGGCCCAAGTCTAGAAGACATGTCCCACAATACTTGGTCGTCACGTCGGGCAAGTGCATTAGATGCACGAGAACGATTTTGAATCGAGGAATGTTAATCCTAAGATTAACACTAACACACATCTAACGCGTACATGAATACATGATAATACAAGCGTGTGACGGGGGTTTATCAACACTGTTTCGTCTTATCTCTACTCACTGATCCCCCAACGATCAGTGGCTGTGGAGTGAGCGTGTGCATGTGATAAGTAAATAATCGAATGGCAGAATCGAAGCACATCTCTAGGTGCTAGTTAGTGGTGGATGTATACCTTTCTCTCCGGTGTAATGATTATTTGCTTCATCTTCGCGGCTCACTTGGGTGATTATGGACGATCCGTCCATCGATTACGACTCGCCTGCCTCCGGAGTCACATCCAGCAATGGCGCAAAACGAAAAACCTACACACGCACGCGAGAGAAACACACCACCACTCCAGAGATACAGATATTCCAAGATGGACGATTGACAACAAATATGCGAACTGGAAAACTGGCGGGTTTTCAAGGTCAATCTATCTTTCGACGGCGCCGATACATGTACGAATGCACTCGTAAGAGTTAACTTGGGTTACCGCCGACGGAATCGCTATCAAATATGAGTTAGACAACGCGGTTTCAGACGACACAGCATGCATAAGCAGCTTTTGATCATTCTCGCTTTTGTTATGTTAATTACAGATGATCATCTTCCGCCATCTAGCGGAAAATAAAACTCACAAATATGTTTACATTGCACTGGTCATGTATGTGAATGTAAATATGACCGAGATAAAGTTCTTTACATTTGTTATTTTGCATGAATTTGACTGGTAAGTAGCTAAATATTTTAAACAACAGAGTAGTGATGAGCGCCGTCATAATATATCATTATAAACACTAGATATGTGATGTGTTGTTTGGCCAGGCGCTTTTTCTGACATCGCCCCGCCATCTAGTGACAGAATAAGTTTAGATTCATGTCATCTGATATTTTCATAGAAAATTAAACTCATGGACAAGGCATGAAAAACATTTATCTTACCCTGGGTTGTAGTTGTGTCTCTGTGGAGCATTATCGCACTCGGGAAGAAGGACCAGTCTATATGCATATCAGGAGTGGCTGCCCTGGAGACTTTATAACCAACCCACTTGCCTTTGCAATAGTGTTGTTTACTGTATACGATATTATCGTCATTTTAAAATAACAATAGTGATGCGTTCATAAATATATTTGAACTGGAAATGTATTCGTTAATAAATATCTTATACACACGTGTATTCCTATTATATCTTTTACTGTGTCCATGTTTTTATATTAATCAGCTTTGTTAATTAATTTGTCACATTGATATATACAAATTTTCAAAATGCAATTTCCATTAGTGTAAATCGAGTGATTAATATCAAATTGAATCAAATATTATAGTTCTCTGATGGGTGCGATGTGCCTCACACTAATAATCCTACATCGGTTTAGAACCTTCTTTGTCGTTTATTCGTGTTACAGTTATTATCGGCAGCTAAGTTAGCCGAGAGACCAATTATCGAGCTAAATCAGTTTTGGCAGCAGATTCCAGAGCTTGGGAACAAGTTACGGCAGCTTTCCTACACTGGTGAGTAATGTAGTGCAAGGAGCTGTTTGTGTGCATGTGTAGTATATATATATATATACGTATGTGTGGGCTCCTTGGTGTAATGCATCAACGACGAGTTATTGAAGTCTATCCCATTTTGTTTCCTGGTGATTGCAGCGCGACGAATCGCATTGCATGCTAGATGTATTTCGTGTGCGAGGCCCAGCACCACCGACATGTTGATCACAATGACGCTGCACGAGTTCCAATAGCACTTCAGCAAATCTGTTTATTAAATTTTATACAGTTTTGAAAACCATGATATTAATGTTATGCAGAAAAATCGGTGGGTTGTTTTTAGAAATAATTAGTCATAATAGTATACTATCGTATCCCCCCAAGAAAAATCCACGAAACAAAACTAACATCACCGATAAAACATTTCTGACAACGACCCCTGCGATACCACGCCTCTCCCACACCGCAGAACAAAACACCAGAACAATGCGAATAAATGTGCAAGATAGATCATAGATTTTTACTTTCTCGTCACTTTACTTCCACATCACCTGCTTCAGGTATGCTTTTTCTTGCTTTTACACAAACTATGCAATCTTTACGTCGGGCGACCTCCAGGGCCCCCTGGCCCTCCCGGTCCACCGGGACCTCCTGGCTGCCCTGGCCTCGCTCCCTGACCCTGCATAAGAGGAGAGAGAGAGAAGGAATGAGCCAGAAGAGATAAGAGAGAAGAGAGAAAGAAGATGCCAGGGGAGAGAAACACACGAGATGAAAACACTGAATGGCAGCTGTATTTAAAACGAGTGGAATGGAGAAGGGCGAGTGTGTGAGACATCAAAACATTTCAACTTCTTAAAGGTGCCAGTAGACAATCGGGTGAAACAACGTTTTTGAAATCTGGACCGCTCGGGGTTTTTAGACTGTTCTCTAAAGTACTACTTTAGACTGCGACTAAAAGACTGCGATTTCTAAAACTGGTAATTACATCACTTCTAGACCTGCAAACTCTGATAAACAGGAGCAGCCATCGCAGTATCCGGTAATCAGGTACAACGAAGATTTATTACAAACCAAGAACTAACTGATCAACACGCCAAACGTTAGCGACGAGCCTAGTGGCGACACCTACCGGGGGACGGAACCTCGGGGGCGGAGTCCTGTCCTTGCGCGCTTCCTTAGACCTGTTCCTGACAACCTTGGAGTGGATTGCGCATGAGACGCAGTAGTGTAGCTTTGTATACAGCTTCGGCAGAACATACGCTGAAAAAAATATTGTGGAGCATATAATACATGAAGGGAATGTATGCTGTGTGTGTGCGCGCGCGCGTGCGTGCCTGCTTGCATCTCTCTCTCTGTTTGCGCATGCCCGGGTGTGTGTTGGCATGGATACGTGGACGTTCGCGCACTAACTATCCTAGCCTGACAGAAGTAGCAACAATATTCAAAAGGGGGCGTGGTTAACCGGACACGTTTTGCCCGAACGTATATGTAAGTTGTAGTTAGTGGCCTAGTGCAATACTAGCTCGTCAACACAGCTTTAACGCACCGCACTAATGGAGTTGAAGTTGGATTTTATAACTCTACACAGATATTCTCTCCATTAGTGCAACACTTATTCATGCTGCCTCAATGCACTCCATTAATGTAGTTGAAGTTAGAGGCTGCAACACTCTACTATAACTACCTACCATATACTAGGCTGTAGTTCTACATGTGTACTATCTCTCTTTCTGCTCACACAATACTTACTCCAGTTGGAGGCAGTAACTTTCTACTACTATCTACTATAGCTGTAACTCTCTACTACTATCTACTATAGCTGTAACTCTCTACTACTATCTACTATAGCTGTAACTCTCTACTACTATCTACTATAGCTGTAACCCTCTACTACTAT
>NW_014578445.1:75942-83684 GCF_000485595.1 Priapulus caudatus
CTACTCCCTAACCATATCAGATAGTTACCAGGGTACGTTCCGGTATACCAGACCATACCCAAGGTAAGTTCCGGCAGTACCCTGGGGGACATAGACCCTATTAGATACAATAATTAATGTAACCCAAACATAGGATAGGGTAACAACGCGAGTGTATCCTTTTGTGTGGAAGAACCCCTGAGTGAATCACTCAGGGCGGTTTGCTGGTGCGTTTTCAGAGACTAGAACTTTCAAACTGAGTTTATTCTCAACACGAACTTTTCTCCGCTATCCTGGAACTTAATATTTATCACAATACTCTGTATTAAACTAATATAACCTGTTACAAAAATTCGAAGTGACGAGCGGCAGATATTTCGAGCGCCATTTCTGTTGACCTGTGACGTACGCATTCCTAATCCGCATAGCGTTCGGCTAACTTCGACTCCAAGATCAAATGTATCATGGATGCCTGATGTCAGTCGTGACGTCATGACGAAGTTAGCCGAACGCTATGCGCATAGGGAATGCGTACGCCACAGGTCAACAGAAATGGCGCTCGAAATATCCGCCGCTCGTCACTTCTAATTTTTGTAACAGGTTATATTAGTTTAATACAGAGTATTGTGATACATAGTAAGTTCCAGGATAGCGGAGAAAAGTTCGTGTTGAGAATAAACTCAGTTTGGAAGTTGTAGTCTCTGAAAACGCACCAGCATTCAGCAAACCGCCCTGAGTGATTCACTCAGGGGTTCCTCCACACAAAAGGATACACTCGCGTTGTAACCCTATCCTGTGTTGGGGTTACATTAATTGTTTCTAAGACACTATGAGCCCAAGTATGGGGTACCCAAGTTCTTTCCTATTAAGTCTGATGCCAGCACGCTATAAATTTACAATACTACTTTCTATAAAAGGAAGGTAGGGCAGGTAACATGTACAGAAACAATTCAAGCCAGCGAGCACGTTGACTAGACCAATAAATTGTTCCCAAAATTTTTTTATATTCCGATGTTATTTTAGGGCCCAATAGCCTTCCATAGACAAAACCTGTGAATTCTGTCGTGCAAAATGCACGACAACCTTTTCACTATTTACGGCCATGTTACATAGAAAATCTCACAAATACCTAAAGCCATTGCTTTATTAAAGCGATCATTGCGAGTTTTTTTCAGCGTTTTTTAGTGTTTAATCTCACTCTCATGATGCCTACCGTTGTTGCTTGAGTAACAGTAATTGTTTGAAATAACAATAAAATGTCTTAGAACCGCATGCAAAGACAAAATCATGCACGATTACAATTTTGCGTTCTCTTGTTGATTTTCGCGGTACCGCGAGACGCCAACAAGGGTACAGTAATGCAAAAATCGCACCAGAGATATTTTTGGTCAGATGTAAACACAGAGGTGCATATAGTAGCGTAACATAAACAAGAGTGTAAGTTGTAACCTCATAAATATTAGTCTTCAAAAGTCCTAGGGACTATAACGAAGACGGAGAAAGAAGTGGATCAAATCCTCGTTGCGTACCGCCAGCGAGAATACTCATCAGACACAAATAGATGCCCCTTTGTTTTAATCATGTTCGCTTGTTTGAGACGCCATTTGTGATTATTGAAAGTCCTGACTCGAAAAAATTTATTGCTGGTATGATGTGGTCAAATCAATTTTTCTATGCTATAACTGCATAAAATATTGGTATTTTGAATGTTGGTGTAATCAGTGATATTTTCGCTGTCATGTGAGACTATATTCAGCTATATTTCATTTTTCTAAGCAAAATTCTCGCAATGATCGTTTTAACATCTCACCTACATTACAAAACACTTGTCATGCAGTATTCTCCTCTTTAATCACGTTTATTTTATTAAAACATCACAACATAAAAATCACGCGAACTTCGCTACACACAATACTGCCAATCTTGCATTGAACCGCATCGGACAGCGTCACAGCGATGATTTCATTGGCCGGTCAGAAATGTCGTTGTGCGGTTAGCGGTATACCGGAACGTACCTTGGTAACCATCTCAGTATCTGATTTGGTTAGGGTTAGGGTTAGGGAGTATGCGACTCCCTAGACTCGTTAGTGGAGTAGGCGAAGTACGTTCCAGCATATTATTATTAGATAGTACCAGGGTACGTTCCGTCAGTACCCCATTTACATTGTGACACAATTTATTGGTCTAGTTGACAACGTGCAACTCGAACTGTGCAGTGTGCCTAGCCTACACAGGAATGTCACGAGGGTTTGTTATCAGATCAAAACTAGACAATATTTCTTAAACTACAATGAACTATTCTCGTATTATCGTTCTAATGATAGACTCTGTTGCCACATTTTACAAAATGAGAAAAAATATAAACCCAAGGTAAGGCAGTATTAGCGAAATTTGAAAAAATTTCACCAGAAACATCCGTATACACACCATTTTCTTGTACCGCACACCGGAAAAGAAGGAACTACACCGGAACTAGAAATATCATTCCGCCACGATACAGTTTTTTGGATGATTAATTTAAAATAGCACGACTTGCAATTTTTAACGATAATTAGATAGTACATTTTACATATTGAGACTAAATATAAACATAATTAAAATATTATATTTGTACATACCGAAAGCTTGCACTATTTAACTTGCCGAAGTACACTGCTTCTTGCGTCCCCATAACAGTACCGCAGTGAAAGCAGTGATTGGAAAATGTATTATTAAATAAATAAATGTGATTCTTGACATCCAGTATTACTAGTAATTCTAATAATAATAATAGTGGTATTTTTATTTTTAAATAGGATTAATTTGGTAAAGACAATTGTCTACGTTTTGGTTTTCGGAATAGCAAACGTGCACTGCGCGTGATAATTCCATCCATTATTCTATATGATTACATCCATACTCATAGAAATAAATATATACTTATATAACTTAAGTATATTATATAGGTATATATCTATTTTAATGGTTAAATCTAAGCTTGACGGCCATTACCTGACTGCCATACACGCGTACACACCCGGCACGCGCGACCCATGCACGTAGTCAAGTGGTAGGCCAGCAATTGATAACAGGGGGCCAACGCGGGCACGGGGACGCGAAGCGACCGAGGGGTAGGTGTGGAGGTACCCCCCTCACGTAGGGAGATTTTAAAATTCGTGCGATGAAAAATGGCATTTTCTGCAAACACATAAAAATTCAGTATTGGGTAACTATATGAGAATGCATATGCTAATCCGCTATAACCCCCCTCGCCTCGTTTTTATTTTTGTCGCACTCGATCCGATATGTGGGACAGGTTACACCACGACCAGTTGTGTGGACCACTTAGCTTAAGACGCAGTGAAATGTGTACGAAGCAGTGTTTTTCAGCGGAGGGAAGAAAGAGTTTTAAGCGACCAAAGACAGTGCATAAAGCTATTCTCAACGGGGAGGGTGTTTCCCCTCCACAGTAGGGTCATTTTGAAAATAGTGGCAGCAAAATGCATTTTTGGCGCATTTAGTTTTCATTATTAGGGTAGGTATGTGTATAGAACAATGCCATTAGGCCCTTCCTCTCTAATTTTTGTACTCTCGATCAAGAGGGGGTCATGGCTCCTGGCCCCACCCCTTAGCTACGACTGCCTAATCAAGCACTGAGGGAATAATTGAAATTAGTTTGATTTTGTGTTGTTAGGCAGTACTATGCGCAATGTTGCATTTACCTCATAAACTGTTTCAATAGTCTCTTCTTGAAAAGAGTAGAGGCATATTTGAATGAAATCGAAAAATAAGATCTAAGCGGTGAAAGAACAGGAGATTGTGTGGAACTGCACTGAAATAAACATGCAATTATATTTAAATTACAAGAATTAAGCATCGTTAGAGAATGACAATAGGCGTAATGATCAAATTAACATTTTGTTCGTATAAAAAATGTTTTTGAGCTTTCTCTGATGAAGAACTTAAAAACATATATGAAGATTGATTTCATAATAAAAACAACCGGTGGCTGCAAAATAGGCGCCTAATTAAAATAAAAGCGAAAATTACACATGCACAGGAATTGTTTTGGCCTCTATCTGATGAGAACAGTTAAGGGCTACTTGAAAATAGGTTAAAATCGGATTTGAAATAAAAAACCGAGTGGATGCCAAAATGGCCGTCTAAGTGAGATATATCAAAGTTTTCACGAAAGCATTCTCATTCTTTCTTCTGTCAAGTACAGATTCAAGAACCATAAAATTTCATCAAGCCAAACTTGGAACAAACACAAATCTGAAGCAAGCAAGAATATCCTCCTTTCTTTGTAGTGCTTTTAGTCTGCTATAGAAATCTCAAAATTCACAAATCAAGTCTTCCTGTCGATTTGGCCCAGACAGAGAGAGTTCTGAGATTTCGTTTGCATGAACGTCATTCACTAACTCCCTGTTCACGAAAAGAGAGAAATGAGAGCAGAGAATCGTGGCTGGGTCATGTATAAATCGAAGATTAGACCTTGACAAATGCTCATTTTAGAGAATGTTCGTTCAGCAGATGCAGAAGTAACAGAGAATGTGGCCAGTCCATGTGAAGACGCGTGAGCAGGCAAGGAAAAATTTATTTTAATTTTTTTGCTTGCCAAATCAACAGGGGGGGCATGGCCCCCATTGGCCCCCCGCTAGCTACGCGCAGTGCACGTACACAGTCCAGGGGCCGTACACAATGCGCGACGTTACCATAGTGAGTATTTTTTATTACGCACCAAGGCTACGCAAAGGCATATTTCGACGTTTTCATAGCTAAGCTACAATGAACATGATATTTTTGTTAATCGTGTAAGCATTGCTGGAGAAGGATATACTTTGTGCTTGTGCCTGCGTTGTAAAGGCGAAAGTACTGGGTTTTCTTCAATTAAGCTTATCATAAGCTGATATGCAATAGTGGTAACATGGTAACATGGTAACATGGTATGATATGTTAACATTTTACTGTAAACTTTTAATTGTAATAATATAGCTATCTTTTCTACATACAGAACTTAGTTGATTAAATAAGCAACAACAGCAATAAAGAAGAGTATGACGAGGCAAATTGGCTTTCAATTGTGTTTGATTTATTTTTCACACAAAACATGCAACTAGAAACAACGAACGCAAAAGTGGATTGCCACGCAACAATTTTATGGCCAATTATTTATACTAAGTGTTACATAAGTTCTAGCTGGTAGTTATAGCGGCACTGGCGTCAGTGCGTAAGCCAGCAATGTGAAAACAGGGGGGGGGCCAAGGCGAGGACGAAGCGACCGAGGGGGTAGGGTGTGGGAGGGGTATCCCCCTCTCCACGGTAGGGAGATTTAAGAAAATTCGTCGCATAGAAATGGCATGTTTACTGCACACTAAAATTCAGTTAGGTAACTTATATGAGCAGTGATCTACTCCTTATAAACACCCCCTCCTCGCTTTTTATTTTTCCACCTTCCGATCGCCGATCAACGTGGGATCGATGGCCCCTGCTGTGGCGACGCGGAAGGCTCTGAGCTCAACGACGCATGTTGGTGGACCCTTAGGCTAACGCCAGTGAAAAATGGTGTACGAAGCCAGTGTTTATTCAGGGAGGGACGAAAAGAGTTAAGCGACCCAAAGACAGGTGTATGAAGTCATTCCAACGGGGAGGATGTTTCCCCCTCCCGCGTAACAGTAGGGTAATTTTGAAAATTGGACAAAATGGCATTTTTGCGCATTTCATTTCATATTAGGTGTAGGTAATAGGGTAATAGACCAATCCCATTCAGGGCGCCTTCCTCGTCTAATTTTGTACTGGTCCCGATCATATGAATGAAATCGAAGACTAAGATCTACGGGAAGAAATGACAGGTAGATGGTGTGGAACTGCACTGGATTAGAAACATCAATGTAATTTAAGTTACAAAAAGACTTTACATCGTTAGATACATATAGCGTTAAAGGATCACATTTAACATTTTTGTTCGTTAATAAAAAATGTTTTTGCTTTCCTCTGATGAAGAACTAAAATCATATTGAAAAAGTATTGATTCAAATAAAAAACAAAGGGGCTGCCAAAAATAGTCCGCTCTTAAAATTAAAAATGAAATTTACCCATGAAAAGAATTGTTTTTGCCTCCTCTGAAGAAGAACAGTTAACTTAAAATAGTGTGAAATCGATTGACATAAACCGAGGTGATGCCAAAATGGCCGTCTATAAGTTCGAATATAATCAAAGTTATTCACAAAGCATTTCATTTTGCTCTGTCAATTAAGAGTTCAGAACCATAAAAAATTTGCAATCAAAGCCAAACTTGCAGGCAACAGCAAATTCTCCAGGCAAAGAAGAATATCGTCCTTTCGTTTAGTCATTAGTTTTTGTCTGCGCAAAGAATGAAAAACGAACAAAGGGAAAATACCGAGAATCAAATTCCAAGAGTTCAAGTCTTTCGTCGTCGATTTCGCATGGCAAGACTTTTGAGATTTCGTTGACATTAATGTCATTCACTACGTCCTGTTCAAACGAAAAGGAAATGAGAGGCAGCAGAGATCGTGGCTGGGTCATTGTAGAAGCAAGTTTAGACTTGAACAAAGCTCATTTTAGAGAAATGTTCGTATCAGCAGAGTGCAGAATAACCAGGAATGAATAGCCGATCATGTGATCAGACGCGCGTGAGAGGCAAGGGAAATTTTTTTTTTTTGCTTGCCAATCAACAGGGCGGGCATGGCCCCCTGTGGCCCCCCCGTCTAGCTACGCTCCATGCTGGCAAGGTAGATATAAATGTAAATACATAAAAATAGTCAACGCCAAGTTGAAGCAGACGGACGGTCGATGGCTAGAATATATATAAACCGTATCAGTTATGATATTGTTGCATGTTAGTTATATAACGGTGAGAAGAAGCTCTGACACAGTTATCGTTATACTGTATTGACATTAGTAATCTTCATGTGTTTCACAATGTCGCCGTTACATTGTTCTAGGTGAAATAAAACGTCATTCAAGGAATCAAGGTTCTTGCTCTTATTAAGGCGACAACGCAAAAGTGCTTAAGATACTCTCGCACCTTGTCTATGGAAATTTTATCGATTTTTTCGTTTGTCATACTTATTCGATGGAGCTAAACTATGCGCCACCCGTTTGGACATGTATACCGTTATATGAATAAATGAGCATGTAAAAGGTGGCGCATGTGTTAGCCATCAATAAATGTTGAGAAACAAAAAATCCGATAAAATTCATGCACAACGGGAGAGTAATCCTTAAGACTTTGCGGTTGCGCATTACATAAAGAAGAACTGTTTCCTGAATGACGTTTTATTTCACTAGAAATTGTAGCGACACGCTCGAAACAAATGAAAGGAACTAATCAATAGCGTATAACGGTCTAACTGCAGGTGTCTTTCTATGCCCGTATAGTAACAAATGAACAATATCAAACGGTACATAAACAGTAGGCCGACATTGCCCTTCCCCTTCGCCTCGTTGAATTAAGCACATGATAATTTCTAAGGAGAGAGCTACTGCTCAATACCGCGCCCCCGCTAGCTACGGCCCTGGATACATGATCCTTTTCAGCAACGTACACCAAAAGAGCAAAAAATAATTTGTTATTTTCAATCATCAACATTTCTTTTATCAGGAGTGCATAGGAGAGAGAATATCTAAATCTATGCTCGCTCCTTACTCAGATAAATATTCTATCGAATAGAATGGAAGCAAAATATCGGGCATGTATATAGCTCTACATGTAAATGCCGAGATAAGGATATCAACCTGGATCGTGGTCGCAGTCAGGAAAC
>NW_014578446.1:0-471 GCF_000485595.1 Priapulus caudatus
CTCACAGGTGTAATATTACCTCTCACAATATTACACCTGTGAGAGGTAATATTACACCTGTGAGAGGTAATATTACACCTGTGAGAGGTAATATTACACCTGTGAGAGGTAATATTACACCTGTGAGAGGTAATATTACACATGTGAGAGGTAATATTACACCTGTGAGAGGTAATATTACACCTGTGAGAGGTAATATTACACCTGTGAGAGGTAATATTACACCTGTGAGAGGTAATATTACACCTGTGAGAGGTAATATTACATCTGTGAGAGGTAATGTTACACCTGTGAGAGGTAATATTACACCTGTGAGAGGTAATGTTACACCTGTGAGAGGTAATGTTACACCTGTGAGAGGTAATATTACACCTGTGAGAGGTAATATTACACCTGTGAGAGGTAATATTACACCTGTGAGAGGTAATATTACACCTACCTCTCACAGGTGTAATATTACCTCTCACAGGT
>NW_014578446.1:4950-5508 GCF_000485595.1 Priapulus caudatus
ATATTACACCTGTGAGAGGTAATATTACACCTGTGAGAGGTAATGTTACACCTGTGAGAGGTAATATTACACCTGTGAGAGGTAATATTACACCTGTGAGAGGTAATGTTACACATGTGAGAGGTAATGTTACACCTGTGAGAGGTAATGTTACATCTGTGAGAGGTAATATTACACCTGTGAGAGGTAATATTACACTGTGAGAGGTAATATTACACCTGTGAGAGCTCACAGGTGTGATATTACATCTCACATGTAGGTAATATTACACCTTATTACCTCTCACGTAATATTACCTCTCACAGGTGTAAATACCTGTGATGAGGTAATTCCAGTAGATGGCGAGCAAGTACTACTACCCATGTGGTATACTTCGCCGAGTGTCGGACGCTACCACGCTTCTATGCTCTCTCCTTCTACACTCCGTCGTTGAGTTCATCTCCGGAAATCCGCACGAGCGCGTTGCGAGGCAAAGGACATAAAGATGCGATATGATATGACTACTAGGCACTTTAATTTAAATTAATTTTTTTTTTAGGTTAGGGTTAGGGTTTAAGT
>NW_014578446.1:7531-8790 GCF_000485595.1 Priapulus caudatus
AGAGAGAGTGTGAGAGAGAGAGAGAGAGAGAGAAAGAAAGAGAGAGAGAGAGCGGTGTGAAGGTTGTTCTTAGATGGTGAAGTGCGACACGCTATAAAATACTTGGCTCTGTCGTCGATTGCCAGTGAATAATTCATCATGCGAAGAATTAGCTCGCGTGTTCTTTGTGAGTAATGAGCAACCCTTGTCGGTCTGATGAGTGCTTTTGTAATCGAACATTTCTCAAAGGGATTGTTTCCCGACGTATGGATATATATATATATATAGCGAGAAGAGCGAGGAAGAGAGAAAATTTACATGGAAAAGATACGTAGTTATATATAGAGTGACAACGATAGGCAAAGAGAGAAAGAGAGTGAGAGAGATGTGTGCGCACCATATCATATTATGCCATATTATGCCATATTATGCCATATTATGCCATATTATGCCATATTTGCGTATTAAATATTCTTTCCTAAAAATATCAGTCAATAGTCATCAGAACGAGTCAATAGTCATCAGAACGAGTCAATAGTCATCAGAACGAGTCAACAGTTACGAGTTAAAATTACTGGTGTTTGCGTGCGTGCATACGTGTGTGTGGGGGGGAGTGTGTGCGTGTGCGTGCGCGTGTGCGTGCGTGTGTGTGTGTGTGTGTGCTCGTGCGTACTTGCGTGCGTGCGTGCGTGCGCACGTATGTAATACCAGCCAAAATCACAATGCTACATTTCAATACGTTTTGATATGAGTACAGTACTAATCCAATCGTGCTGCTGCTACGAGTGCTCCTCACCTATATGCCGCCATTATTATATTTCCTCTGTCTTATGTGGGTTTTGCGCGTGCATTCTTTCGCTGATGTTTTCAATCACTCTTCGTGCAATGTGAAGTTGCTGCCGTAGTGTTTGCTCTACGAAACATGTGAGACGTGAAAAGACCGGGCAGTGTCGGTTTTTTTTTCTCGAGGTTGCGTGACAATGGTCGCTATTCGACAGCTGTGACATTGTTGACAGTAATGTTGTCAAACAGCATTCGCTGGACTTGTCTAGTTTGAATGCGGGCGGCTCTCTCTCGGTGCGAGTAGAATTCAGCAGGTATGCGTCACGTCTTGTACGCGCGGGCGAGCCATGAGAGTGGGAAGTCTCGCACGAGAATATCCGAGTGTGCAATATTCACTCGTGTGTGTATGCGTGTGCGTGCGCGTGTGTGTGGGTGTGTGTGTGTGTGTGTGTGTGTGTGTGTGTGTGTCGTGTGTGTGTGTCGTGTGTGTGTGTGTG
>NW_014578446.1:9739-10595 GCF_000485595.1 Priapulus caudatus
CTCTCTCTCTCTCTCTCTCTCTCTCTCTCTCTCGCTCTCGCTTTCTTTCTTACGCTTCCCATCTCTCTTTGCTCATGACATCTTTAGTTCATACGGTAGCGTAAGCTATTCTTTCTCGGAGCCTTGACACTTTACATATAAAATTATACAGCCCACGAGATCGGCACACAGAAGAATTAGCTGTCCATGTGTTGCTACATGACAGCACCAACTTCATGCCGACGGAAATACTTTGCGTGCACAAATATAAGTGCTGATGCTAATGCTTTCCCGAGCATGCCTGGCTGTTCAATCATAACCCGAACAATGGACGCTATAGTCAAACACCTCCTCATGCGGAATTCCCCTACTTTGACTTATCGTGCGAAGGTTCTTCGATAGCATGGCTCCTGTCAGAGCTTCTCACATCCGGTCACGTGTCAGTCAGCTCTGCTGCTCTGTTTTGCGACTAAACAGTGGATGCCCACAGCCTGGGTTCTCAGAGCTTCCCCTCATAGGCGCAGTATTTTCTTCCTCATGCTGTTCGTTGTGTGTGAGTCAGTGAGTAGTGGTCTTTCAACACGCCTGGCATCGCTCAATCCAGCTGCTCGATGTATTTCTCACAGTATGGCTTCCCTCACTTTCTCGTTTCTCTGTATTTCAATCAGCGTGCCTTGTATCACTCGTGCTGTTCGTTGTGTGGGCACAGTATACACGGTGATGCGGTATGCAGCCTGGTTTATCCCTTACTCACCCTTCCCCCTTCTCGCAATCTCTGACTGTCTCCCGTTCTTCCGTCCTCTCTCCCTGTATCCCTCTCTCCTCTCTTCATCTGCTTTCTCTCTCTCTTTTTCGCCTTCTCTCTCGCAATCTCTCG
>NW_014578446.1:13395-20871 GCF_000485595.1 Priapulus caudatus
TGTGTGTGTGTGTGTGTACGCGCCGCGCGTGTCTGCGTGTGTGTGTGTGTGTGTGTGTGTGTGTGTGTGTGTGTGTGTGTGTGTGTGTGTGTACGCGCCGCGCGTGTCTGCGTGTGTGCGTGTGTGTGTGTTTGTTGTGTTGAGAGAAAGGGGGAGATGAGGAAAGGGGGAGAGATGGAGAGCGCGGGGAAGGAGGCTGAGCTGTGCGTGGCGCGAGGGAGGCGGCGCTCAACATGCAGACTGTGATTTCCCATCGGACTCGTAGCCGACAGTGACAAATGTCAACAAAAATGGTTTATTTTGCTTCGGCTGATGCCTTTGAAAAGTTAATTGCACCCGGGTTAGACTAAGTGACCACTTATTAGCGTGTTACGGTGAAGAAACGGCAGCGCTTAAGTGAATGCCTTGATTGAACGCATAGAATTCGGTTAACTCTTTCAATTATGGGCATCTAACGTGACACTAGCAGCAACGCATCAGCCACGTCGCACATGTAATCGATAAAACATCAGCTCCAAACCCCGTATACGCGGCAGCCAAACGCATAAATCGATTAGATATCGGCAGTACCTGTGTTATTGAAAGCGAGCAATAATTCCCGCTGTTGACGCCCGCGCGTGTAGTAAAACTAACACTCTGTGTAAACAACATAAGGCTTCAGCTAGAGATCGATTCACAGGCAGTCGTCAGTCCGTCTGCCGATGCGGATTGATTGATTCTCGCGGCGCTGCTTGTCACTGATAGATCGATACTGGCGGCAGTATAGCAGAGGGTGGTGTCGGGTGGCAATGCGGGGCGTGTACTAGGGGGCAGCGCTTACCAGCTGTAAAATATCTACGACATATATATATCCACGAAAATATACAGAAAAATATACAGAAAAATATATCCACTAAATCTCACCAGTCTGTGAAGGCTTATATATCACGTGATGATATATGATGCTTATATAATCACGTGATCGTCCAGAATTCGCTCTTTCATATTCTCTCTCTCTCTCTCTCTNGTGTGTGTGTGTGTGTGTGATTGTGTGATGTGTGTGTGTCTGTGCTGAGCTAGGTAGCAGCAGCAGCACTTGTACCCACATGCAGCGCAGTGCGGCGTAGCAGCCGTAGTAGTAGTAACAGCAGCGGCAGCAGTTTAGTAGCAGTAGCGAGTAGCAGTAACGAGACAGTAGCAGCAGCAGCAGTAGCGGGAGTAGCAGCCAGCAGCAGTAGCAGCAGCAGCCGCGAGTAGCAGTAGCGGCAGTAGCAGCCAGCAGCAGGCAGGCAGCAGCTAGCAGCAGTAGCAGCAGCAGCAGTAGTAGTAGTAGTAGTAGCATCAGCAGTAGTAGTAGCAGCAGCAGCAGACAGCAGCCAGCCAGTAGCAGCAGCAGAGCAGTAAGCAGCAGCAACAACAGCAGCAGCAAACAGCAGCAGCAGACAGTAGCAGCAGTAGCACCAGCAGTCATGTGAGTTAGTAGCAGCAGCGAGCAGCATCAGCAGCTAGCAGTAGCAGAAGTAGCAGACAGTAGTAGCAGCAGCAGCGAGCATGAGCAGCAATAGTAGCAGCGGTAACAGCAGCAGCAGCAGCAGCACAGCAGTAGCCGTAGCAGCAGCAGTCAGCAGCAGTAGCGCAATAAGTAGCGCAGCAGCGAGTGGCAGCCATGAGCAGGCAGCAGTAGCAGCAGTGCAGCAGCGAACAGCCAGCAGCAGCAGCAGCAGCAGACAGTAGTAGTATAGTAGCAGCAGCAGCAGCAGCAGCAGCGAACCAGCAGGCAGCAGCAGCCAGCAGCAGTAGCAGCAGCAGCAAGGCCAGCAGCAGTGTTGATGGAGGTGAATTAGGCAGCTGACTCATCAGCCGTTTGATGTAGTTGCTCGCTTGGCCTTCATCGCGATTAAAAGGGATTGCGCGGAGGAAGAAGTATGAGCCTGATTCTATGTTCAGCCTGCATGTCACTGTACTCTCCCGCCTCTACCATCCTCTCTCTCTCTCGCTCGCTGCTCTCTTGTGCGCTCCCTCTCTCTCTTCGCGTCTCTTTTTACTATTTATTCTACTATCTATCTATCTATCTATCTAATCTATCTATCTATACTATCTATCTATTATCTATTCTATCTATCTATCTATCTATTCTATCTATCTATTATCTAGGTTTATTTATCTATCTATCTATCTATCTATCTATCTATCGTATCTATCTATCTATCTATCTATCTATCTATCTATCTTATACTATCTATCTATCTATCTATCTATCTTATCTATCTATCTATCTATCTATCTATCTATCCTATCTATCTATCTACTATCTATCTATCTATCTATCTATTTATACTATCTATCTAATCTATCTATCTATCTATCTATCTATCTATCTATCTATCTATACCCTACCTACCTACCTACCTTATCTACCTAACCTACCTATCTATCCTATCTATCTATCCATCCCATCCATCCATCCATCCATCCTGCAAAAAAAGTACTTCGCTTCGGATTCACCACTACCGAACTTCATTAAATTAACAACGAAAACAAGGCGACGAGATACCAATTTAATTTGATGTCCACCTCTCCATCCCCTCAAACAATCCATCCATCCATCCACTCATCCATCCATCATCCATCCATCCATCCATCCATCCTCCATCCATCCATCCATCCAGCCATCCATCCATCCATCCATCCATCCCATCCATCCAAACCACCATTCCATCCAATCCATCCAGTCATCCATCCCATCCATCCGATCCATCCATCCAATCCAATCCATCCATCCATCCATCCAACCATCCATTCATCCATCCATCTCATCCATCCATCCATCCATCCATCCATCATCCATCCATCATCTATCGATGGGAACATCCATCATCCATTCATTCTCTCTCTTCCATATATATATACATATATTATATATATATCCCTCCCTCTATTTCCTCCTCAACTCTCTCTCTCTCTCTCTCTCGTCTCTCTCTTCTCTCTCTCTCTCTCTCTCTCTTCTCTTCTCTCTCTCTCTCTCTCTCTCAATCCTCTCTCTTTCTCATCTGTCTTTTTATTTTTTCGATCGCTTCTGTTGTGACCTGCATATGCCAGCACTCTGAATCAACGCCTCCACACATGTTCCTTCCTTCGGCGGCTCCCATAATTTATGCGAGCAATCAAATCGATCATTGCGGCATCTATCGAACAAGCTACTGCTATTCTAACCCACGAACGCCTTTGCCGCCCGTCAACGCTTGCCCCAATCAGTGCGAGTGGCAGCAAGCGCGACAGATTCGTCGACAATGCTTCTCGGCTGCTCGTCTGCCATGGTCATCATCATCGGTTAAACTTGCTGAATAGAATCGCATGCGCTTGTCTACTCCCCTTATCGCCTTCCTCCTATATGTACAGACTAGGGGAGAAGGAGCATGTTAATCATATATGGTACAGACTAGGGGAAGGGCTTTCATCCTATATGTAACAGCTCAGGGAGAAGGAGAAGGGTTTCATCTACATGTACAGGACGAGGGAGAAGGTTTTCTCTATTTGTTACAGGGACTAGAGAAGGGTTTCATCCTATATGCACAGACTACGAGAGAAAGGGAAGCATGCGTGGTCCTCCTATATGCACAGACTAGGAGAAGGGCAGAAGGGTTTCAATCCTATACTGCACAAGATAGAGAAAGGAAGCATGGTGTCCTCCTATATGCACAGACTCAGGCGAGAAGGGAGAAGGGTCTTTCATCCTATATTGCACAGACTAGGCAAGCATCGTGTCATACCATATATGCACGACTAGGGAGAAGGGTTCATCCTATAATACACGCTAGGGAGAAGGAGTAATTCATATATGCACAGACTATGGAGAAGCGGAGAAGGGTTTCATCCTATATGCACAGACTAGGAGGAAGGGGTTTCATCCATATATTACAGACTAGGGAGCAGGGTGTCATCCTATATGTACAGACTATGGGAGAAGTGAGAAGGTTTCTCTATATGCACAGCCTTCGGAGACGGCAGAAGGGTTTCAATCCTATATGTACAGACTGAGGGAGAAAGGGAGCAGGGTTTCATCCCTATATGTACACACTAGGGAGAAGGCGTTTCATCCATATGCCACTAGACTAGGGAGAAAGGGTTTCGCCCTATATTGCACAGACTAGGGAGAAAGTGGTTTCAATCCTATAATGCACAGACTAGGGAGAAGGGTTTATCCTATATACAACAGACCTAGGAGAAGGGTTTCATGCCTATTATGCACAGACTAGGAGAAGGAGAAGGGTTTCATCCTATATGTAACAGACTAGGGAGAAGCGGTTTCATCCTATATGTACGACAGGAGAAGGGAGAAGGTTTCATCCTACATATCATTGAGCCCCATGCGCATTCAAAGGATATCTGGATTAACATATATCGGATTCAAGGAACGAAATCAGTCTCTTAGGCGTGCGTCCGCGTGGCGTGAATAACGGACGGAGACAGATGTTTCGAAGAAATAAAACTCTTATAATCTTAGTTCTTTTCGTCGTTTAATGCTTAACTTTATTAACTTAGTTTTAAGCTTTAACTTATATTTAGTGCGTCTTCCTGTACATTTATTTAGACTTTGTGTGTTGGCTGTTTTTCCGATGTTTCCCTTTTTGTCGCCAATTATATTGATTTCACCGAGAATTGCCATTAACGGACTTCTATTGTTTACTCGAATCGATGAGAAACTGTGCGGACTAGAGAGCTAGTGGGGGCTTCATTGTATGTATACGTATGGCTAGGCGAGGCGAGTAGAAACGCGCGGGTCCACGACAGAGCAGCGGCGAACGCAACCACTGGAGTCGATAGAACTGTTAGTTTCCCACGCCTAACGAAAAAAACATGTGCGCGTGCGGAGTTTTCTTCGAGTTCGCTTTCCCGGGCGAGTGTGTATTTTTGGTGGTGAAGGATTTCTGTGTAGATGCGTTCGCGCGGAGATGGATGGGATCATGTATGTGTGCGCGCGCGTGTGTGTGTCTGTGTGTGTGTGTGTGTGCTGCGTGTGCGTGTGCGTGTGGTCGCGGTGGTGTTATGTGTGTGCGTGTGTGTGTGTGCGTGTGTGTGTGCGTGCTGTGGTGTGTGTGCGGTCTGTGGTGCGTGTGATGTGTGGTGTGTGCGCGTGGCGTGTGTTGCGTGATGGCGTGTGCGTGTGTGGTCTCCACCAGCTCTATTAATAAACATCAGCTTCATCCGCTACTAGAGGCGTAACTAACATAACGAAGCACATCGTTAGCGCATTCTGCTAACATAATAGATCGAGGGCATCACGGAGACGTGCATACCTTCCGCCCAGCTTGGAACATGTATGCTGTTTACGAGCTGGCTCGCCGCCCGCTGCTAGCCTGCTGCTGACTGACTCGCCTGCTGCTGACCGCCGCTCGCTGGTGGCGGCTGCTGGACTCGCCGCTCGCTGGTGGTTGCCTGAATGACTCACTCGCCTGCTGGGCTGACTCCGCCGCTCGCTGACTCACGCGCTCTATCGATCGCGCCGCGCGACTGGATACACATCACACACGAACCACACACTGAACACACACACGAAACACACACACGAACACACACACGAGACCGATTACATTACCTCCTTGGCGGAGATAACTACGGCTATATTTCCGTTAATTTTGTATATATATACGCAGCATACACACGCATACACACAGATAATATAGGCCTAAATAAATAAATAAATATATATATATATAAAAGAAAAGTACACGCTCTCGCGATATGCTTGTATATGCTTGGCTCTGAGACTTTGCTATCGCCACTCGCACTTTGATATTCATGGCTTTGCACAATTTCCCATTTATAATGACGTTTCTAAGAAAGGCGAGCGTGTGCGTAGAGGGAAATGGATTATATTATAATTTCTAGTGTCGCGCGGGCGCCCGTGTGGTGTAGTGGGTACTAGAAGCGCTCTCGTTGCAAGTGGGTGCAGCCCCTGTGCTTCGCTGCGAGCGAACTGTCTTACATTACTTTATGTCTATCACGGGTAAAATGTCTGAACTTAAGACTTGTGGCTTACAGTGTGTGTGCGCTGTGCACTGTGACAGTGTGTGCGCCAGTGCGTCCGTGTATGACGCAGGCGCGCATGCGTGCGTGCGCGCGCGCGTGCGTGTAACCGCATGACGCATGTGCGTCTGTGCAAGTGCGCCTGTGGGTACGCACACGCACGGGTGTACGTGCGTGCGTGAGTTCGCGTGTGTGCGCGTGCGTGTGTGTGTGCGTGCGCGTGTGCCTGTAGGCGTGTAGGCGTGTGTGCCTACGGACGTGCCTTGGTGCGCACGCGCGTGTACGAGTGCGTGTGTGCGTGTGAGTATGGGTGCGTGCCGGTACTTGTGCGTGAAAGTGTGCACTCCCAATCCCATACATCCAATCTAATCCCATATATCCCGACCACATCCGACGACTGAATTAACATTAAACATCCCCTGATCAACGTGTGAAAACCTCATTATCGCGACTATGTATCATTGTCATCACCAGCCACCACGCACACACCCACACGCGCGTACACACACATACACAGCACGAACACACACACGCCCGCACGCACGTACACACACACACACACACACACACAGCGCGCGCGCCGCACAGCCACACCAGCACACACCGAGCGCGCACACTAACACACACACACGGCGTACCCATCACATACACACACACGCGCGCACACGATCACACACCACACACACACACACACACACACACACACACACACACACACGCCAGCGCGCGCGGCGCGCACACACAAACATACACACACACACACACACACACACACGCACACACAACACACATTACACACACACGCGTCGCGCGCGTCCATCCAACACAACGCGCGCGCGCGTACACCACACACGCACGCACGCCTAAGTACCACGACACACACACACGCGCGTACGCACACACACACTCACGCACACACACACACACACACACACACACACACACACACGCACACACGCACACGCACACACACACACACGCACACATTGCGTGATAGCAATGTATGTCCTGATATGGATACATGTCGGGCTGCTGTCGGTGGGAAGCAGCTACGCACACTGAAAAATGGCGACGATATTTCAATAAGACTCGCGCTCGCCGTCGAGTAATCTTGTTTATGTGCGTAATTGGATTTAATAAGGGTAAACGGAAATACAAGCTTGGGCATTATTATACGATCGCGCCAGCAAATGATGCGATTCGACCCAACACGCAGCCTGCGTGCATGCGTGCGGGTGCGCGTGTATGCTTAAATCTATATTAGAGAGAGAGAGAGCCACACGTCCTATAGTGTTGACACAAGCTGTGTAGAACGAAGCAGGTGCGATGGCGTGTGTAACTAACTACCTCCTATACACGCTCACACGCGTACATATACATACACACACGTACACACATATACACACACCCCCACACGCGTACACACACACCCGTACATACACACACACACACACACATGCGCGCACACGC
>NW_014578446.1:22421-23778 GCF_000485595.1 Priapulus caudatus
CTAGGGAGAAGGGTTTCATCCTATATGCACAGACTAGGGAGAAGGGTTTCATCCTATATGCACAGACTAGGGAGAAGGGTTTCATCCTATATGCACAGACTAGGGAGAAGGGAGAAGGGTTTCGTCCTATATGCACAGACTAGGGAGAAGGGAGAAGGGTTTCATCCTATATACACGGACTAGGGAAAAGGGAGAAGGGTTTCATCCTATATACACGGACTAGGGAGCATGGTGTCATTCTATATGCACAGACTAGGAAGAAGGGAGAAGGGTTTCATCCTATATGCACGGACTAGGGAGCAGGGTTTCATCCTATATGCACGGACTAGGGAGAAGGGAGCAGGGTTTCATCCTATATGCACAGACTAGGGAGAAGGGAGCAGGGTTTTATCCTATATGCACAGACTAGGGAGAAGGGAGAAGGGTTTCATCCTATATGTACAGACTAGGGAGAAGGGAGAAGGGATTCATTCTACATACATTGAGCCCCATGCGATTCAAAGGATATCTGATTAACATATATCGGATTCAAGGAACGAAANACTAACTTCTTGTCAATACCCGACGTTCAAGCATGTGCGTGTTACCACGCCCCGTTTTCTCACTCAGCTAAGCAGTAACTAAACTGGAGCTTTCATCCAGCAATGTATAATTAGATATCTTTGGGTCTGTTGCTGAGTGGCAGTGTAAATAGAGGTTTTTTTACAGTAGCACATGCTAAACACAACAATTAGTGTGGTGCAACAACATGCGCAGAATAACACAGCCGCTGTTTTATTCCGACGAAGCGTTCCTAACACATATGTCGTCCATGTCCTCTCTCTCCCTCCCTCTTTCTTTCTCTCCCTCCCGCTTCCTCTCTCTCTCTCTCTCTCTCTCTNCGTCCCAAAGTACGACCATTCACTTTTCCCGCCTTTCCTCCTAAACCCTGCCTCCCAGACCCTGTCTCCCAGATCCTTCCTCCCAGATACTGCCTCCCAGATACGGCCTCATTTGTCATTCGGCATGTTTTGGCTTCTATCCTCAGTCAGTCAGCCCTTGCTTCCTTCGTCCCCTGATCCTAGACTCGATATCGTAACCCTACAGACATGGTAACATAGGTTTTGTGTGCGTGATGGAAGTCAGTATTCACATATAGATCAGGAGTAGATAATAAGGAATCCCTATTATCTACTCCTGATATAGATGCATCTCTGCTTCCCTGGTCGCGTTCATCGATGCGTTGTCAACGCAACCTCCACAACTCCGCATCTCGATCTGCCGCAGCATCCGATGATGGATACCCTTTGAATAAATGAATAAATAAATGCGCACATAAAATAACAAATAAAATAGCAAACGAACCCGAAAACATGAA
>NW_014578446.1:24003-38327 GCF_000485595.1 Priapulus caudatus
ACACACACACACACACACACACACACACACACACACACACACACACACACACACACCACAAACATACAGACACGCACATACTACGCCACGACAGATATTGGTTTCAACAAGCCAGCGAACGATTTCCGAATGACGTAAACACTCCCTCCATCTTCCGGATCGAATATTTGGCGGCGCACAACGACGGGACGGGAAGTTATTTATAAATATGTAATCGCATTATTGAAATTTTGCGATATGAAAAAAATATTTACAGGCAGCAAAATTTGTATAATGCGCTTAAAAAAACGTCTTCCGTCCTTGGGGAGGTTTTACGGGAATTGCGGGGAAGGGTAGTTTTACGTAAATACTCTCCCACATTTTAGATTGAATCGTTTGTGGTATGCGAGGGCGGGAAGGGGGGGGGTTGTTTTTAAAATCTATAATCGGGTTATTTAAATTTTGTGACCCGAGAAAAATATTTACAGATTGCAAAATTTTTATAATCCAATTATTGATTTTAGAAAAACTCCTATTGTCCTCGTGTACCGCAAAATATTGCCCCTCAATTGGGAGTGTGTTTGTGTATGCGTGTGCGTGCGTATGTCAGCATGCGTGCGCGCGTGTGTGCGTGCGTATGTGTATATGTATTCTTACGCGCACGCGCGCGTGTGTGCGTACGTGTATATGTGTGTATGAAGTTTTCGCTTGGTACACAAACAAAATTGTACGCAAACACTTCATATAGGGGGGCCTACTAGTGTCGGAGTAACGTGCTTGAGTTATAGCGAGTCGAGAGTATCTATTAGACTGGCATAGTAGCTTCATCCCACTCACTCATATTACTTCCCCATGATGTCCTGACCGCAACGGGAGAGGAGTAAATCTGCTAGACTGATAGCTATATAGTTCACTCACTTTAATTAATTTCCTACTATGGTCTGACCACAGCGAGAGGAGTGAGTCTACGAGGTCACTCGTTTACACATTATTACCTATACTATACTAGATATGCGTCACTAAAGGCGCCATGATAAGAATTAAGTACGTGTTGGTAGTACCACGTACGGTGAACGTACAAATACTGAAACTGTAATCTTACATGAAACATATATGTGTGCACGCACATACATGCCGTATATGTAAATATGTATAGTACCTTGTATATCACGCAGCGCTAGTACATATAGTGTTTATATATATATATATATACAGAAACGATTTATATTACACACAAATCGAATCGAAGTGACATGATGTACAGTTTCATTAGGATAAACGCCGGAATGCCTGATGCCTGCCAACAATAAAGTTCGCGTTTCGGCGTTTCGCAGAGGATATGAAAGCGAAGGAAAGATGCGAGCGCACCTGCAGCCTTTTTCTGCAAGCATCTATGACAAATACGACATACGCATATACGCTCTCCTATGACACTATTTGTCATAGGAAGATTCCTTCTATGACACTATTTGTCATAAGAAGATTCTTCCTATGACAAATATAGTGTTGTATGTGTTGTGCGCATCATAGGAGTTTAAGAGCGCTACAATGAACGCAAGCAGTGAATTTCAGCTGTAAAGCGGAACGAAGTTGACTCGCCAATATTTGTCATAGGAAGAATCTTCCTATGACAAATAGTGTCATAGGAGAGCGTATATGCGTATGTCGTATTTGTCATAGATGCAAGCAGAACATGTTGGCCCCTGGTGGCGGTTCCCGAAGCTTTACCGCCTCGCAGATGCACGCGTACTAACCGCGTAAATGAATGGCTGCCAACTTTCTTGTTAGGTGTATGATTGTTATAACTATACGTTACTATACGGCACCTGCCCGCACACATGACGAGCTTAGCTGACAGCGTTTGAAACAGCAGTTCTCTCTCGACACGTGCTCTAACGGAGAACTAACACAGAACTCCATGATCAATATTTGCCGTGGACAAACTTAGTAACGAATTTCCGTGCGTTGTGATCTGCCTGGTGACACGCACGATAAAAATTACGACACAGTCGTGTGTGGATGTAGCGCGTAGTTGGCATGGCGATGGCATGCGTGTTTAACTACCGTCCACTGATATTATAATGTGATAGTTCTACCCGTGTTTCTCTATACACTCTCTCTGTGAACGAGCGAAGGGCTATACACGGGTAGAGCTAATAATGTGATAGCTCGCTGCCATCCTTATAAGCAGGTGTGGCTGTGAGACTAAACGCCTACATAACGCGGTGAGCTACCTGGCCGGTTGTCTCAACGACACTATTACCTTCCCTGCACAAAAGCATGTAGGCTATAAGAAACATGGATAAAAATCTACATTATCTCACGGCCATGGACAAGTTTTTTCCAGGAACTTCCCAATTACATGTCGTGATTACAAGGTATTTTTTTATTTCCATCCTTCTATTTCCATCCATGTCGTGTAGTCACACACATAGCGCAGACATGCACGCACGCATACGCGCACGTACGAACACAATTCAATTCAATTCAATTCAATTCAATTCAATTCAATCACCTCATTAACGCTTATAGAAATTACATTTCGAAAAAGATTATATTAGTTAAACAAATTATTTGATAATGCTGATAGATATATAAAAATAAAACTTAATTAATGGAAATTATGGAGGGCGAAATGACAATTCAGTCTCTAACTCAGCCACTCCTATTGATCACAATTAACTAGATAAAAATATAACACGCGCGCACCACCACCGCACATGCCACACACCACGACACACCACACACACACACACCACCACACACAACACGAACACACACCAACACACACACACACCACAACTCACACCACAACAACACACACACCGCTACACCACACGTCACGCTAACGCACGACACACAACACACACACACACTACACACGCACACACGCACACACACACGCACGCACCGCACGCACGCACACACACACACACAAACACACAACACACACACACACACACACCGCACCCAACACACTCTACAAACATACATGACACGCACATACTAGCCAGACAAATATGGTTCACGCACAGCCAGCGAACGATTTCCGTGATGACGTAAACACTCCCTCCATCTTCCGGGATCGATAATGGCGGCGCACAACGACGGAGACTGAAGTATTTAAAATATAATCGCATATTATTTAAATTTGGCCGATATGAAAAAATTATTTACAGGCAGCAAAATTGTATAACGCGCTTGATCGATATTATAAAAAGAAAACATCTTTGCGTCCTTGGGGTTTTACAGAAATTGCGGAGGGGTAGTTTACGTAAAGTACTCCTGATCGCAGTTCAATTTGAAATAGTTGTGGTATGCGAGGGCGAGACAGGGGGGGGATATTTAAAATCTAAATCGGTTTTACTTTAAATTTTGTGACCCGAACAAAATATTTACAGATTGCAGAAATTCTGTAATCCCAATATGATTTTAGAAAAACTCCTATTGTCCTCGTGTACCGCAAAATATTGCCCCATCAATTGGGAGTGTGCTTTGTGTATGCGTGTGCATGCGTATGCAGCATGGCGGCGCGCGTGTCGAGGTAACGTGCTTGAGTTGATAGCGAGTCGAGAGTAATCTATTAGACTGGCAATATAAGCTCATCCCACTCACCTATTACGTCCGCCCTGAGTCCTGACCCGCACGGAGAGGAGAATATGCTAGACCTGATGCTATAGGTTCACGCGTCACTTTACATTAATTCAATCAGCTAATGGTCTGACCACAGCGAGGAGAAGTCTACGAGGGCTGGAACCATCAGGCCACTCACTTAAAGAACCGCACAATGCGCATCCAAATACGCTAATTTCTCCAGTACTAGAACGAGCAACATACTTCGTGTCATCATAATGCACAGCTACTGATACAAAATAAACCTGTTCCTCCATTTCAACTCGCGGTGTCTTATGAAAGGTATCTTGAAAATACCTCCATATTTGTTAAATCTCCCACGAGTTGTTGACAGTCCCCTCAAGCAACTGTGCACGGTGCGTCGCAAAAGGAACAGCGGTACGGTGTTAGCAAAGATAAAAACATGTGACGTCAACCTCACCAACTTCCGAAGCTTAAATTGTTTGCAAGTAGGCGCGTTGCGCCCAGAAGCCAGTTTTCTCACCTCTTCTGTGGTGTTAAGCAAACGCGCAGTGAATGGGAGCAACCCTAGAGGTTATTGTTCATATAGGTAAGTGTTGATTGCATGACACGAAGTCATTTGCAGTCTGATACTGGTGAAGATAGCGTTTGCAATGCGCATCGTGTGCGGCTTTAAACTGCCCCCTGTCACTATAGTGCTGGCAGAATCTAGTCTGGACATATGGGGTGAATTCATCGGCTGACGTGCAAGTGTCACTCATGTTGGGTCCATAACCCGATCGAGAGAGCGTACGTGTTAGAATAATAAATAAAAAACACGGCCACGAGACGCTGAAATAACCGCTGCGGTCCTGCCGCTGTCTCGTAGACCTAACAGCAATAGTTTGAGCAGCTGTTGCAGTGTTAGTTCGAAGGCACGGGACGGAGGTTGGCGAAATCAAAACACGAGTAGTACATCATGTTCGCTTCTGTTACCAATTAGAGCTAGGGTTGTTTGCAAGCAAGGCAGCTGCGTGCCGGCAAGAGTCCGGCATGTTTGTGCCGTACGGCATCGTCTGCTGCTGCTGCTGCGAAAAATAACTCTTATGATAACACTGTGTAATGTAAGTGTGAGATCCCATAAGATCATTCAACCCATTAGAGGATGAGGATGGATGTGAGTGGATAGAGGGATAATGATGGGCTGATAGATGGATGGATGGATGGATGGATAGATGGATGGATGGATGGATGGATGGATGGATGCGATGGATGGGATGGATGGATGGAATGATGGATGGATGTGATGGATGGAGGATGGATGGATGGATGGAGATGGATGGGATGGAATGGAGATGGATGGATGATGGAGGCATCGTGATGGAATGGATGGAGGAATGGATGTGCCATGGACGTGACGATGGAGGTGGATGTGATGGCGATGAGGATGGATAGGATGGATGGATGGATGGATGGATGGATGATGGAGGTGATGGATGGATGGATGAGGATGGTGATGATGGAGCGATGGTCGTGGCATGGATTGGAAGATGCGAGCGCATGGAGGATGGATGGATGGATGATCGGATGAAGGTTGATGGATGATGGATGGATGGATGGAGGACTGGATGGACGGATGGACGGATTGGGATGGATGGATGGATGGATGGATGGATGATGGATGGATGATGATGGTGATGATGATGAGATGGATGGAGGATGAGATGGATGATGGATGGATGAGATGGATGGACTGGGATGGAGTGAGGATGGATGTAGAGGGACGGACGACGGATGGATGGATGGATGGAATGGCTGATGGCTAGGAGCGAGATGATGGATGGGTGGGTGGTGGGTGGATGGATGGTGATGGATGGCGGACGGACGGACGACGGACGGCACGACCGGACACGGACGACGGACGGACGGAGCGGACGAACGGACAGACGGCTTGCATGGATGGATGGATGACGGACGCGACGGGACGGACGGACGGACGGACGACGAACGACGCGGACGACGACGGCGACGGAGCGACGCTGATGGATGGGATCGATGCGATGATGGATGGATGAGCTGGATGAATGGATGGATGGACGGACGGACGGACGGAGGAACGGACGACGGCGACAGGACGGACGACGACAGGACGGCGGACGGACGGGCGGGCGACGGACGCGACGACGCAGTAGTCGGACCGACGGACGGACGGCGACGACGGACGGAGCGGACGGACGGACCGGACGACGGGCGGGCGGACGGACGGACGGACGGACGGACGGATGGATGACGATCCACGGTATATCGTCTACCCTATCTGAAGTATAGGAAGCGTGTGTGTCTATAGTAACAGTAGTAACAACACCGGGATATACTAATAATCAAACATTCTCGCGCAAACGAGTAGGTCACAGATATGTGTGTGTTGAACGGCACAGGAATGTCAACGGTAAATACACTGATCTTCAATGTAACGTCTCTTGACTCTAACGTCTATTCACTCACAATGATGCCGGCGGTGGTAATTCGCGATCAAGAATCTGTACGCAGTTCACACTGTTTCGTTACCCGCTAAGTAGGAAAAACTCGAGTTCAATACAAGACCACTTACTCGCATTGATAATTAGCGCAAACAATTACTATAATTATACTGCCGACAGACGAACCATGAATGATTCATGCTAACTTTTCAAGAACACGGGCGTTTCTGTGTGGTAAGGGCATCCCCTCAATGCTGTCGTATCGAATTCATTTGCGCACAAAACGTGCTTTCATTGAATCGAGAGATAATTGAAGAATGAAAGAACGACATGTAACTAGTAAATCAATTATTGGCATTAATTATACAAAGGCTATTCAGTGTGCCACTAGAGCATAATAATGAGGCAACGTATGGCGCTGAAGACCAGGCGAATCGATGCTACGCAGCAGCAGCAGCGGTAATGTTCTAAAGCCGCAAACAATTTGACTTCGAACTGAAATCGTTCTATAAGCCCAGCGCGCGCATTATTGTAACGTTTCCTCCATTTATTTTTCTCCACGCGTCCGGAGGTACAGTAGGGGGGTATGGTTTCACGCGACGACACACCTGCCTATGTCGTTTCTGTATGCACATCGTAGCCCTAGTGTGCAGCTCTTCGCAGTGACCTCAGTTAACCAAGCAGAATTTCTTTTAATATTTCGTTGAGCTGAACTTGACTAGTAAAACCTGATTGGTTCGTGATGGATAGGGTACTTTTCTCGGAATTACGAATGTTTGACGAAGATGGCGAAATCCCGAGTGGAAAAAAACATGTGATCTAGCTTAACAGTGCTCTTATAGAAGTCATACTGTTGTCACACAGTCATACTGAAGCCATGTTAAGTTTACCCGTGTGGCTTCACACAATGGCTATACACAGGTGCGTAACACCGGTGTACGGTATATAGCGGTGCATACGGTTATACCAGGAGTGTATAATATAGATTATATATATATATATATATATATATATATATATATATATATATATATATATATATATATATATATATATTATACACTCCTGGTTATATGGTATCGCTGTGCGTGTTACAAAATGTGACATCTATAACCGCTAACTGTAACAGACGTGCGTAGGTGCGTGCGAATGAGCGCGTGCGTGCGTGCGTGCGTTTCCGTCCGCCCACCTGCCGTCCTATCTGTCTATCTATATATATATATACGTCGAATCGTATAATATACGTGGAATAATACAAGTAAAATAGCAGGGCGTTACAGACCACGCTACTCGACATACGTGGAGGTCATATATGAAGAAATGTAGAAGTGAGAAACAGATCAAAGAGAAAAAACGCGCCTATATAATGTTCGGCGAAGTAACTAATTACCAGCGTGTTCGCGGTGGCACTCGTATCGCAGCTGCAACATGATCTGCTTGCATCTATGACAAATACGACATACGCATATATACGCTCTCCTATGACACTATATTTGTCATAGGAAGATTCTTCCTATGACAAATATTGGCGAGTCAACTTCGTTCTGCTTTACAGCTGAAATTCACTAAATAGGCGGTGTTTACAATAACACGATAACTCATGTCTTGCACTTTTCACTTCAGCGAGAATTACGACCCGCTACACCCGCCCGCTATACCCGCCCGTAATCAAAAAACATTTACTCGATGAACATGTGATTTATTGGCATCGCTCGTCGATTGTTTTTATTGCCCGGGTTTTTTTTTCCATCGTCGGTTATTCTTCGCATAGAAGCGGTTTTAATTCGAACACGATGCGGGAATATTTCGGCTGCAGGCGGAGAAAAACCAGACATGGCCATATTAATCACAGGCGATGGCAAAAAAATCTCATTCGCGGGGCATCGGTCGTTAAAGGCGCAAAAAAATTATCTCTGACAGAATTAGATGATTTACCGCCTCTTATGCGATGGAGATAGTAAATAAGTGCATTCGCATAGATTAGTGTTTGGGACGGTGACTGCCACTGTTGCTGCGGTGATGTGGGGGTCGTGGGAGCTATCGGCATCTTCATCGTTGTTTGCCTTAATTTTCATCTTCAGATTCATCTTCTGATGGAGATAATAAATCAGAGCATTCTCATAGATTGGTGTTTGGGATGGTGACTGCCACTGTAGCTGCGGTGATGTGGGGGTCGTGGCAGCTATCGGCATCTTCATCGTTGTTTGCATTAATTTCCATCTTCAGCTTCATCTTCTGATGGAGATAATAAATCAGAGCATTCTCATAGATTGGTATTTGAGACGGTGACTGCCACTGTTGCTGCGGTGATGTGGGGGTCGTGAGAGCTATCGGCATCTTCAGCGTTGTTTGCCTCCGTAGTGTCCTTATCGTTGTTGCCATTTGCGGAATTCCGGATGATGAGAGCTGCCGAATTTACCTCCAGCATTCTCATCTCTGTTGTTCCCCCACACAGCATCCTGAATGGTGGGTGTTAAAGCTTGGGTACTATCTTCGCATCACTCATCCACTGTTCGCGACCCCCCCCCCCCACACACACACGCAATCCTGAATGGTGGGCCGTAAGCTGCGTACTATCATCGCCAGCATCCTCATCCCTGTTGCTGTACCCCCCCCCCACACACACAGCCATCCTGAATGGTTGGCGTAAGCTGGTTACTATTTCAGCATCCTCATCCCTGTTGTACCCCCCCCCCCACACACACACCAGCAGTCCTGATATGGTGGGCGTTAAGGCTGTACTATCTTCATTGCATCCTCATCCCTGTTGTTCCATCCACACAGCATCCTGAATTGCGTGGGCGTAGCTGGTCGTACCTATCTCCAGCATCCTCATCCCTGTTGCTTACCCCCCCACACACCACATCACACTAGCATCCTGAATGGTGGGCGCGTAAGCTGGCTACTATCTCCAGCATCCTCATACTCTGCTTGTTATACCCCCCCCCCCCCCACACACACAGCATTCTGTAAATGCTCGTGGGTTCGTTAGCTGCGTACTATCTCCAGCAAGTCTCCCTGTCTGCTTCCATTCCACACAGCATCCTGAATGGTGAGCTGCGGCGTATTAATCTATTATCTTACAATCCTCATCCCTGTGTTCCATTCCACATCAGCACCGAACATGGTGGGCGTAGCTGTACTATCTCCAGCATCCTCATCCCTGTTGTCTCCTTCACACAGCTTCCTGGATGGTATGGCGTTAAGCTGGTACTATCTTTCAGCATCTCTCATCCTGTTTGTTACCCCCCCCCCGGAACACACAACAGCATCCTGAAATGGTGGCGTAAAAGCTGTTATCTTCTTTGCATTCCTCATCCTGCTGTTACCCCCCCCCCACTACACACACACAGATCCTGAATGGTGGGTCGGTAGTTGCTACTATCTTCAGCATTCCTCATCCCATGTTGTTTCCTTCCATCACAGCAGTGCCTGAATGGTGGCGCTGATAAGCTGTACTATTACTCCAGCCATGCCTTCATCCTTGGTTGTTCCTTCGCCACACAGCTTCCTGAATGGTGGGCGTATAAGCTGGTACTATCTTCAGGCATCTCTCATACTGTTGTTCCCCCCCGCCACACCACACACACAGCATCCTGAATGGTGGCCCGTAAGTGGTACTATCTCCAGATCCTCATACCTGTGCTTACTCCGCCCCCCCCCACACACACACACAGGCGCTTTCCCATGGAATGGTGCGGCGTAAGCTGGTTACTATCTTCCCAGCATTCTTCATCCCTGTTGTTCCATCCACACAGCATCCTGAATTGGTGGGCGTCAAGCTGGTACTATCTTCAGCATCCTGCATCCCCTGTTGTTCCTTCCACAACAGCCATCCGAAATGTCTGGGTGCGTAAGCTGGTACTATCTTCAGCATCCTCATCCCTGTTGTTCCTTCCACACAGCATCCTGAATGGTGGGCGTAAGCTGGTACTATCTCCAGCATCCTCATCCCTGTTGTTACCCCCCACACACACACACAGCATCCTGAATGGTGGGCGTAAGCTGCTACTATCTCCAGCATCCTCATCCCTGTTGTTACCCCCCCCCCACACACACACACAGCATCCTGAATGGTGGGCGTAAGCTGGTACTATCTCCAGCATCCTCATCCCTGTTGTTACCCCCCCCCCCACACACAGCATCCTGAATGGTGTGCGTAAGCTGGTACTATCTTCAGCATCATCATCCCTGTTGTTCCTTCCACACAGCTTCCTGAATGGTGGGCGTAAGCTGGTACTATCTTCAGCATCCTCATCCCTGTTGTTACCCCCCCCCCCCACACACACACAGCATCCTGAATGGTGGGCGTAAGCTGGTACTATTTCCAGCATCCTCATCCCTGTTGTTCCACCTCCTCACACTATCCAGAAAGATTGAAGATACCGAAGCCCTATTCCAAGCATCCTCATCCCTGTTGCCCTCTTCGCGCAGCATCCGCGCAGCATCTTCCAAACCCTGTTACTACACGGCAGTACAGCAACCCCGCACCGCTGCCTGCCCGCTACTCAGCAATCTTTCAGCTGATTAGACAAATTGCAAATTAAACACTGCGCCGAGATTTTCTAATTAGTAAGCTGAAGAAAACGCTCGGCGGGAAGTTTTCGCGCGCGTCCGAGAGCGGACGATAATTGCGTTCTAGGAGAAGCGCCTTCCACAGCCACCGCAGCCGCTCCTGCCGCTGCAGCCGCCAACACGTTGACAGTGATTGTTTGTTGGGTGGATTCACTGAAGATTACTAATTACGTGCGATGTGAAGAAGCATTGCTGCCACGTTGCCCCACGCGATACAATGCGGGTCTACGGCGGGCCAGTGATGGGCTGACAATAGTGGGCTTGCATGCAGGAGGAAGCTGACAATGGGTTGACATCAGTACAAGACTGAGGGAAGCTGCTGTTCGATGGCTGAATGTTCTATTTGGCTGTAATTAATTGCCGACGGTAGGGTAACGAGTTGAATTTGTATCGCATGCGACAAGCATCGCTAACCAGTAGCATAGATGGGTGGAGAGAGAGAGAGAGAGAGAGAGAGAGAGAGAGAGGAGATCAGATGAGAAGAGAGAGAGAGACAGAGAGAGATAGCGAGAGAGAGAGAGAGAAAGAGAGAGAGAAGAGAGAGAGAAGAGAGATAGATAGGAGAATAAAAGAGAGGAAGAGAGAAGAGCGAGAGAGAGAGAGAGAAGAGAGAAGAGGACGAGAGATATCGAGAGAGAGAGAGATAAGAGAAGAGAGAGAGAGAGAGAAGATGAGAGATAGAAGATAGAGAAACAGAGAGAGAGAGGAGAGAGCGAGCGAGAGAGAAGAGAGAGAGAGAGAGAGAGAGAGAGAGAGAGAGAGAAGAGATAGAGAGAGCAGAGATAGCGAGAGAGAGAGAGAGAAAAGAAAGAGGAGAGAGATAGAGAGAGAGATAGAAAAGAGAGAGAGAGGAAAGAGAGAGCGAGAAGAGAAGTATGAGAGAGAGATAGAGGAGATGAGAGATGAGTAGAGAATGAGATGAGAGAAATAGAGAGAGAGAGAGAGAGAGAGATGAGAAGCGAGAAGAGGAGATGAGACGGAAAGAGAGAGAGCTGAGAGAGAGAGAGAGAGAAGGAGAAGAGAGAGAGAGAGAGATAAGAGAAGAAGAGAGATAGAGAGAGAGAAGAGAGAGAGAGATGAGAGATGAGAGAGAGAGAGATAGAGAGAGAAAGAGCGAGGAAGGAACTGAGCCACAACTCCACAGTTATAGAGAGAATACGTGCAAGAAATAGACGCAAGGAACGGGAGAACGTAAGCTTGCACGACACCGAGAGAGAGACAGATTGATAGACAGGCAGGGAGGCAGGCAGGCAGGCAGGCAGGCAGGCAGACGGACAAGCAGGCAGGCTGGCACGCAGGCAGGCAGGCAGGCAGGCAGGTAAGCAGGCAGGCAGGCATGCAAGCAAGCAGGCAGGCAGACAGGCAAGCAGGCAGGCTGGCACGCAGGCAAGCAAACAAACGATTGCAACAAGCACAGGAAGCGATTGCAGGAGCGAGAGCGAGCAAGAGCCAAGGAAAATGGCAAGATAGAGGCAGAGACAGAGAGCGCACATTTAGAATCGCATCTGGGTTAGCAATAATAGCAGCAGAGCATGCGAGAGATAAACTCTAGCGAATTAGAGCTTCAACCGTCCTAGAACCTAACGCATGCGGTCGACAAATGTCAAGGGTTCACCGTATTAGAGCTTCAACCGCCCTAGAACCTAACGCATGCAGTCGACGAATGTCAAGGGCTCACCGTATTAGATGACATTGCATGTTGTACAGTTTATATTTGTTTATTGCTCAACAATAATGCACTTTTGCGCGCCCTCTATTGTAACCGGTACGGCAAATAATTAAATAGCATCTGTTGTGTGATGGTGGGGCTGGGTCTGCGACGGTTGCGCATTGCAAATATATATATGGGAGGTATAGGATATATATATATATATATAGTATATAATTATATATTATAACATCACACACTCTGCTGTGTGCGTGTACCCGTGTGGGTGTGTTGTGTTGTTGTGTGTGTTGTGTGTTTGTGTGTGTGGTGTATTCGTGTTGTGTTGTAGTGGGTTGTTGTGTGTGTGTGTGTGTTGGGTATGCTGTTGTTGCTGGGTGTTGTGTTGTGTTGGTGTGTGCGGTGTGGTGTGATGCCATGAGGCCTAAGCAATATCGAACAGTTAGCGGGCCGAGAGCGCATCTGAAAGTCGCGCCGCTCAATGATTCAGATATAGTTGCGTGGACCAGCAAACCATTTGTCCGTAAAAATTAGCGAATGATTATTCTCACCAGATGCCACCGCCTCGCGTCTCCATTAACCGCTGATACCCTGCCCAGACATGCTGCACACAGCCGATGTGTGCCAAGCGCGACGGACGATCGATGCGCTGCAGGGGAACGCGGCGTTTGACTTGCTAGTGGGTTTTCTGAGGCTCACAATCCAAACCGCCGTTGGAAATTCGATTATGCGGGAGGCCAGGAAGCGCGCGGCTTTGTCTCCTGTGTTGAAACACTGTAACCGATACATAGCAATCATTAATCATCCGTGATTTCGCGCTGCCGGGCTTGCCTACGGGATGAATGCTGGGCTGCGATGGAGGATTGCTGGCGGGATGAATTCTGCGGAGGGATGCTGCGGGATGGATGTCTGCGGATTGGATGCGTCGGCGGATTGGAGTTCGCGCGATGTGAAGCTCGGGGAGATGCTGCGGGGGACTCGGGATGGATCTGCGGGGATGGATGCTGCGGGGATGGATGCTGCGGGAAGGGATGCTGCGGGATAATGCTGCGGGATGGAGCTGCGGGATGGCTGGCTCGGATGCGAGCCTGCGGGGATGATGCTGCCGTGGATGGATGCTGCGGATCGATGATGCTGCGGGGAATGGCAATCGGCGGGAGTGGAGAGGGCGGGAGGATGCTGCGGGGATCGAATGGCTGAGGGGATGAGCTGTGCGGGATGGATGCTCTTCGGGGATGCTCATTGGCGGGGATGATGCTGCGGGATGATGCTCGCGATGGTGATTGCTGACAGGTGCATGCTGCGGGACTGATGCGCGAGAGAGATCGCGGGATGGATGCTCGGGTATGATGCTGCGAGAGGATGCCGGGATGATGCTGCGGGGTATGGATGCTGCGGATGGAGATTCACAGCGTTAAATCCATGCTGTCCCGCGCGCAATACACCGGAGAGAGTGGCGAGAGAGAGCACGAGAGTGAACGAGAGGGAGAGGGAGGGAGGGTGAGAGAGGAGAACTGGGAAGGGAGGGGTGAGAGGAGTAGAGAGTGAACGAGAGCAACGAGAGAGAGAGAGAGAGTAGGCTAAGAGAGAGTGGGGAAAGAGAGAGCGAGAGAAGAGGGAGAGCGAAAGGCGAAAGATACATGGCGGAGAGCGAGAGGCGAAAGAGAAACATGGGGTAGATAGGCGAGAGAGAGATGAGTAGAGAGTAGAGGTAAGGAGAGAGAGAGAGAGAGAGAGAGACGCGCGCTGTAAATAAGAGCTTCTGAAAAGCAAATGATCCGCTTGAAAAAAAGTCAACATTTTGCAACGTTCGCATCGTAACTTATTGACGCCTGTGTGGTATGTGGTGTGTTGTGTGTGGTGTGTGGTGTCTGGTGCGTTTACTGGTTTATTTCCTGATATTGGGTGCACTAAATGTCGAGTGTTAGATAAATACACGATATTTGCGAAGGAGCGCACAAGAGGAAACGAGATAGAGGAGGAAAACAGGCAAGGGACTGCGAACGAGCGAGAGAAAGAGAGAGAGAGAGAGAGAGAGAGAGAGAGAGAGA
>NW_014578446.1:39679-42221 GCF_000485595.1 Priapulus caudatus
AGAGAGAGAGAGAGAGAGAGAGAGAGAGAGAGAGAGAGAGAGAGAGAGAGAGAGAGAGAGAGAGAGAGAGAGAGAGAGAAGGGGGGGGTTAAGGGGAAGAGACAGGCGAGTTTGAACAAGCAGCGGCATGGCCGGTTAGTATAGATTGATGTGGGATTGAATGACATCGGTCAATACTGCTATTGGTAGATGTACAGTTGAAACGGCTGATTGCACCGATGCTATACGCTATTGATGGAAGCCCACGGACGCTGATGGCTATCCATGATAATGTGTGTAGAGCCATGATAAATTGTTTGTTGCGAGCAATTGTATTGAAGCAATTGTCGAATACGGGGAAAATGAGGGGTTAAATGGGAGCGGGGGAGGGAGAGGGACGGAGACAGGGGCAGGGAGAGGGACAAAGAGAGGGGTGGGCAGAGGGAAGGCAGAGGAGGAGGGAGAGGAAGAGGTAAAGTTAGATCGGAGAAAAAGAGGGGGGGGGGGCAGAGGGCAAGGCAGAGCGGGAGGAGGGAGAGGAAGAGGTAAAGTTAGATCGGAGAGAAAGAGAAAGGGAGTAAGAGAAGGAAAAGCAGCCGGAATGAGAGCGTGAGAGGCGGGGGAGAGAGAAAGGCGGAGGGAGAGAGGCAGAATGTAAGAGAGAGAGAGAGAGACGAGACGAGTAGGAGAGAGAGAGAGGAGGAGAGACCGAGAGAGAGACGGAGAGGGTGAGAAGAGATGAGAGAGGAGAAGCCGAGAGAGAGAGAGAGAGAGGAGGGGGTGAGAGAGAGAGCGGCGGCGAGCGAGAGAGATGTAGCGAGAGGGGATGGAGGAGGAGAAGGGAGATAAAGCAAGTTAGGAGAGAGCTGGGAATCCGTGGCGGTGCTTCCAATATATATATATATAATAGTATATACTATATATATTAGATATACTATTATACTTATTTATATATATAATGTGCTTACAATGTGGCTAATTGAAACCATTAGAAATTGTTTATGATATAATGATTCAATATACTAACTTCTTGTTAAATTTAATTATTTATCTCTTCTCACTTCAGCATCCGAAGTGTATGCGTGTATATTAGTGGTTGTTGATAACACTGAAATGTCGAATGTACCATTACCCCTCGTTAGGCACACTGAGCGTGTCAGCAAAAACATCATCATGTGTCTAAATTAATTTATGATTCATAAATTTCCGTAACAGCTGATAACTAATAATAAACTTGGTCTTTCCATTATTAGCTTACTATCGCAGCATCGCGGGCTATTCTGATTCATATTTAGTTCTAGTTTTTCCCGGGATGATTGCAGAAGCTCTGCTGGCATTCAGTATTCTGTAGTTCATGGAAATCGCGTTCCTGTGTCGTTGTGCTGCCAGTACACTGCTGCCACCTAGTGTCAAAATATGATAGCATTTGACAGCATATCCGTCGCATCAGTTTCACTTCGTTCTTAGTGCGGTCTTTCGGAATTTACCATGTCGAAGTTTTTAATGTTCTTTATTTTCATCGTGCCGTCGCGATTCTATTAAAAAAACACATTTTGACAGTCACCTCACATCGTTTACGTTTATTTCTGCAGGTAGATGGCAGCAGGAGACAACTGACTGCTATGGATGTGCTGATGAAGTATGTGTTGGGTAAGTTACTACGGCTCCCTGGCTCTTCTTCTAGCATAGTAACGAGCAAGTATCGTCTGCATCAGGTATCCTCAGATCCTGTCATAAGCATCCGCCATATTGTCATCGGTAGTCTACTGAATGTCCTATTGTTGACAATAAAACCCTCCTTCAATCCTGGCTCTGGTTTCGCCTCCCCTCCTGGCTTCCTCTTTGCTTCCACATTCGCATCCGGCTGGTCTCTCCTTGCTCCAAGCCTTACCTCCTCTTGTACCCTCTACCAGACATTAGTTTTTTCTTAAAATCCTCTCTTCTGAGCATAATTATCTGCTGTTCTTCTCTAAAAATTTCGTCCTTCTTTCCTTCCTTATTTCATTCTAGATGAGATCACTTACATCTGCCTTCAGCCCCCCCCCCCTCCTCCGTCTTCCCTCCAGTCACGCTAGCTAAGATTGCATGCTCTGTATAAATATTGTTGAGATTACATGTTTGCAGTGAAACTTAATTACAACACTGACGGAGACGCGCACCGATTGCTACAAGCATAATTAAAATAATTCGCACGAAAATAGATAACACCGCGTAATGAATAATAATAATGAACATCGCGCAATATAAATACACGCGTAGACTCAGTATCACAGCTGGAGGCGGGACGCGCGTGACGTCACACTTCACAGAAAAAAACTCGACCAAGCATTTTCACGAGTTTTCGACTGACCGTTAACTGCAACCGTAGCAGCGAAGGTGAAAACCGCCTTACAGCAGAGATGCTGGCACGCTGCGCAGATGTGGCGCCGCTACACACGATCATACCCAGGGGCGTGTACAGGGGGGGGGGTCTAGGGGGTCCGGACACCCCCCTGCTCGCGCAGAAAACGCATCTAAGGAGGTCTAATTTAAAAAAAATTTTGACCCCCCCTTCGCGTGCTCG
>NW_014578446.1:42231-49855 GCF_000485595.1 Priapulus caudatus
TGTATGGTAGCGGGGGTATGGTAGAAATGGGTAGGGTGTGTATGGTAGCAGAGGTGGGGTGTGTATGGTAGCAGGGGTGGGGTGTGTATGGTAGCAGGGGTGGGGTGTGTATGGTAGCAGAGGTGGGGTGTGTATGGTAGCAGGGGTGGGGTGTGTATGGTAGCAGAGGTGGAACGTGAAGCTGCAGTACTTATAACAGCAATTAAGCTAGTAATTAAATCTTCACACGGGTTACTTAATGAAGAGCCTTCACTATTCAGTATACGGCTATAGTTTACAGCTGACTCTTTCGCTTTGAGAAACCTAAGTGGACGGGAAATACTGCTGATAAACAATATGTAGAGACGATAATAGTTCTGAGGAAGTATCCGAAGCTTTGAGAGCTTAATTCCGCGTGAAAACAGAACATGAAACATATCGTAGATTCGTTAGTGAGTAATGGGGATGCGGTAAAAACGATTTTTTATTATATAAAATGGCGGTGATTATAAACCCATTTAAGCACGGTCTTATGCAAATCAGCTGCCGCCGGCGTTGTAATGTTAATGACGTTCTAAATTCGTCCTACCTCTACATATTTTGTCGATGCCTTATTGTAACATCTGCTCCCATCATTATGATCGGATTCGCATATTAGAGAGGAATGCATTTCACTGATGTCCTTTATATTTGGCTTAATTGAAAGCATTAGTTTGATAAATTAAAGGTTTGGCATTAAGACGCCATTATCGAGAATGTGCAAATTTTACGAGCAAGGTAATAAATTATCATTTTGCGTATCATAATGTAATGTGTGACTACTTGGTTGCTAATCATCTCGAAACCTAATCAGAATTCATCGTCTTCCTAGAGTAGCATAAGAAAGTACACTCACTCCACATGCTGATGCACTTAGATTAAACACGTACACTCACGCAGGCATGCACGCACACGCACACGCACACACGCACACACACGGGTATACACACACGCATGTGCACACATGCGCACAAACGCACGCATGCACCCACCCACGCACACGCACACACGCGCGCTTGCACACACACGCACACACGCACCTCCCATACACACACGCATGTGCGCACGCATGCACGGGCACCCACGTACACAAACGTACGCGCACCCACGCGCACAAACGCACGCGCACCCACGCACACAAACGCGCGCGCACATGCGCACATACACAGACACACGCGCACGCACGCATGCATACATCCCCTCTATCATCCCCCTGCTCCTGCTCCCTCCCCGCTTGCCGGGATATCTCACACTTCCAACACTCTTCGCGCGCAGCCCCTCCTCGACCAATCAGCGCTCGAATCTGCCGCCGCTGCTGCTTGCTGCCGCTGCGAGCGAGCTGCCGCGCTCATTCAGCACGTCCATTCAGTCACAGGTGTGTCTTGCTAAGTGTTCACACGCACGCGCAGGCGAACTGAGAAAAACAACAAGCGAGAGCAGCCGATCAAGTTCGGTGAAGATTCTGTGTACTCGAGTCTCTCTTTCTACGTATCTCTCTCTCGCGCGCGCGCTCTACGTATATCTGGATACATGCGGAATATGATGAGACCTCCGCCGTTGCGGCCTCCTCCGCCGTGTCGCTGCAGGAGACCACCTCCTCCTGGAAGTACGTGATAGCATCGCTGTGTTCTGTTGTCGGATCGCACGTGGGTGGTGGTGGTGATGATGCGAAGGAGAGGAGAAGGTCTGTGCGAGAGAGAGAGAGAGAGAGACGAGAAGACGGGAGGAGAGATCTCTGGAGAACGCATGAAGACGAGAGAGTGAGAGAGAGAGATTGGCAGAGAGAGGAAGCAGAGAGAGAGGAGAGTGATGAGAGAGAGAGAGAGGAGAGAGAGAGAGAGACTGGAGAGAGAGAGAGAGAGAGATGAGATGAGCAGCATACGATGAGCAGAGAGAGAGAGAGAGAGAGAGAGAGAGAGAGAGAGAGGAGATGGCAGGATGGAGAGAGAGGAGAGCCAGATCTGCTGCGTAATGAGAGCGATCTAGTGGGCGCGCATGTCGTCGCGTTGATGCTACATCCGTAAGTTGCCGGCCACCGTCTATACTGTCCTCCGCCATGATGCTTAGCTCGTTTGTGGTTGTCACTGGTAATGACTCTTTCACGGTGACGTCAACGTTTGCTGACCCACACGCGACCCGCTGCGTTGCATGCGTGGCGTTTTTGGCGCGTGTGCGTGCGTTCGTGTCGTAACGTGGGTGATGTGCGTGGATGTGTTTCGTGGGGTGTTATCGCCTGTGTGTGTCGCATGCATGTGTCGGCCGTGTACGTGACGTCTCTTGTTAGTCTGTTAGTGTCACATCGATCAATTAGCAGAGCATTTCTGCTGCGCCACTTTCAGTGTAAGCCATATTTGTGCCCGATGGCGATAGTAATCTTGACGTTAGGAGAGCGCTGTGTCAGGGTCTGCCGCTATTAGCTGTTAGCGATGTGTTCTACTACCAGCCACCGAAAAACTCGCTGTGTGGCTTTGACATGGATAGATCACATAACTGGTTGGCTGTTACATTTGTGCTTTATGTATGTGTATTTTCGCGTGCGCGTCCCCCGCTGTGCTTGGGTGTGCTGTGTGTGTGTGTGTGCTGTCGTGTGTGTGTGTGTGTGTGTGTGGTGCTGTGTGGTGGGTGTTGTGTGTGTGTGTTGTGCATGGGTGGTGGTGTGTGTGTGCGTGATGTGTTGTGTGTGCTGTTGGGTGTGGTGTGTGTGTTGTGTGTGTTGTGGTGTGTGACTGTGTCTTGTGTCGTTAGCGCCTCGTGCGTTGGTGCGTGCTGCACAGGCACTTGAAGCGTTCAATAAAATATACATAAAATCTTAAGTTTTTCTCTACCTGCTCTTTCATCTGTTATTGCCGAGAATTCCTGTAATTGCCGTCCAAAATGCTCCATCTGCCCAACACACTGTCATACGCTGGCCGCCGCACGCTAGCTGCTGCGACACTGACACATAAATATTATAGTTTGACCGTTATCTATATATTTATCATATATCATTATCATATAATTTAATCTAGTTATCATATTCAGTCATCTATATATTTATGTGTCCGGCTGTGCCAGCACTATAGCCGTGCGGTGCTATTGTGTGATTGCAGATGAGCATTTGACCGGCATTATACAGGTGATTATAGGCGAAATAGAGTAGAGAAACATTAAGACTTTCGGTTAGTAAATACACTTTCGTGTATTTATTTAGCATATATTTTTTTATTGAGACGTTCAAGTGCCTGCTGTGCGTGTCGGTTTGTGTGTGTGTTGTGTGTGCTGCCTGTGTCGTTGTGTGTGGCTGCGACCTGTGTGTGTGTGTGGTGTGTGTGTGTGTCGTACTGTGTGTGCGGGCTTGTGTGATGTACGTTCGTGCAGTGCGTGCGTGCGTGTTTGGTTTGTGCGCTACCGTGCGTGCGTGGGTGCGCGCTGTGTGTTTGTGTGTGTTGATGTGTGCTGATGTACGTGCGTTGCGTGCTCGTGCCTGCGCTGCGTGCGTGCGGTGTTTGTCTCGTGTGCGTACGTGGCGTGAATGTCGCTGTGCGCCGTGCGTGGTTTGTGTGTTGTGCTGTGGCGCTGTGTGGTGTGTGTGTGGTTGTGTGTGTGGTGTGTGGCTGTGTTGTGTGCAGACGGTGTGATTGTGCGAGTCCGTGCGAGCGAGCAGTGTTTGTATGTGGCTGCTGTTGTATGATGTGTGTGTGCGTGCGCATGCCGCGTTGCGCGGTGCGACCGTGTGTCTCGCGTGCGTGCGTGCGTGGTGTCTTGATCGCGTGTGCGTGTCTGGCTGTGTGCGGCCGTGCGCCGCCTTCGCGCCGCTGCGCGGTGTGTGTGGTGGCCTTGTGTGTGCGGCGCGCGCGTGCAACGTAACGCCATCCAATGTGTGTTGTGTCGGTGCGCGGAACCCCGCCCCCCTCGTCCGACCTGGGCGTCGTGCGTGCGTGCGCGCGCGCGCGTGCACGAGTGGCTAAAATAGATTGCATGCGTCAGTGTGAGAGGTACCGTGCGTGTATATATATCTGGGTGAATTGTTATTATGCTCTCATTATATGGGGCAGGCACACACGCGGACATACCGTCCCATATATCTCGCTTCTGTAATGATGTCTGATTTATGTGAGCGGTGGCATTCCGAGCGTACCTACGTCACACCTGAAGCGTCTCTAATTGCTGCTTGGTTCCCTAACGAAAGTGGGTGCAGGCTGGCCGTGGTGGCTCAAGGATAGAGAGCATGTCCAGTAATAAACATCATCCTATCCTATCATCGTCCTGGACATCATCTCTATCCTTGAACCGCCGTGGCTTGCAATGCTACAATCATGTCCCGAATAGATGTCACGCACGCGTGTCGTGACAGTGTCGCGCGCACTGATATCGAGTCACCAAGTGTCGCGCTAGTGACACAGTAGCATGTCGTCGTTTCCCGCGTCAGTGTCACTCTGGTGTCACGCTATTGTCGCGTCAGTGTCGCGTGAGTGTAGTACGTTGTCATTCTCACGCTGGTATCACGTCAATCATGAATTAGAATTGCGTCACAGTCATATTAGTGTCACACTGTCATTCGTGTCGTCGTGTCATGTTAGTGGGACAGTGTTGACCATTGAGATGTCGTGGAAAAGGACTCACGCTATTGTCGTGCATATTGACCCCCTCCCCGTACGCGCGCATGCGTGCTGTCCTGTTGTGTCGACTTTCCACCGCACCACCTAGCCAGCTTCTAATGCAGGGGCTCTTAACATGTGGTCCATGGACCCCTTTGGGGTACGTGGATGGGCTTCAGGGGATGGGGCCGTGAACCAAGCGCATGCAAAATTTTGTGTTTATGTGCTTATGTGCATTTTTCTTGGGAGGGGTCCGTAGCCTGGCACTAGATTCTCAAAGGAGTCCAGGACTCAAAAAACGTTAAGAACCACTGTTCTTATGTGAAGCAAGGAAGGCTGTCGTGATAGTATTGCCAGCTTGGTAAGTCTGACTTACTCGCCTAATACTAGCGACGAGTAAGCGACAGTCGGCTATCTGTAGCAGCAACACGCACATACGTGGGGGAATAATGACAAATTCTATGACAAATAAATGACAAACAAATGACATATAACGACGAATATATTTGTCATTATTCACTCGTGATGGTTGGGATGTAGCTCATCCGGCGAGTGAAGTGAATCTTGGATGGGAGTCATGGGACGCAGATCAGCTATTACACTATACCGTTAGACCTTTACAGCTGTAACGAGGATGTGACGTTATAGCCGTTTCAAAGTAGATTTGTTGTGGAGATGAAAGAAAACTCCAAGCAGTTGTGTTTAGCAAATAGTATTCTTGTTTCTCAAACTCCGCACCCCCGTGCGTGCGCACAGAGGCACGCATCCGCGTGACCCGCACACTCTCGTCCGTTCTCCTCTTTCAACCAAGAACCTTCCATTTATACATTTCTAGCTAAATGTCTATCAAAGAAATCAATCGCGCGCGCGGACAACCACACCCGCTGCACACATGCACAACAACTGACTCTCAACCGATTCTCGTCTCCATCATCCATACTACATCAAACGCGCTGCCGCCGACTAACTTATGCAACCACCGTCGCGACATTTATAAACACCCAACTACTATTTCTAACATCTGCAAACCACACTTTATACAGATATACGATCCCAGCTACCTGGATGGGGACGCAGTGCGCATCTGTCTGTGAGTTCATCTGCTCGTTTTCTTCTCGCTATAGATGCTCGTATATATGCATTAGATGGCCGATCTTCGTAATAAATTGCTTGCCGATGTGTCTTGCCATCTACCCGTCAGTGGCTGCAAAATATATCGCAATAAAGAACTGGTTTTTTGTCGACCGTGTGACGCGATTCATGACACATCTCCTTTGTCTTTCTCCCTCCATCCTCTCTTCCTCCACCTCTCTTTCTATCTTTCTCTCTCCCTATGTATAAATAAATGAATAAATAAATAAATAAATAAATATATATATAATTATTTATTTAATTTGTTATTTATTATTTATTTATATATTTATTTATTTATTTATTTATTTATTTATTTATCGCCAAGGGTGAAGAATGACAAATTGACATAGTTCATATATTTGACATAATGACAAATTTGTCGTCATTCACTCCCTTATAATTATATATCGCCTAACCAGTGTACGCGCATGTGCGCACGTACGCACCCAGACATGCGTGCGCACACACGCGCACCGACACATCTGCGTGTCTAAGGTCATGGTCGGGGCAGCGGGACCTACAAGGCTACGTGTGGTCATCTCTCAACACCGTCTCCTCGATGGGGGGATCGGCTGCCATCCACCTGCTACTAGTAGCGTCTGTAAGACGGCCTTTTCACTCTGTCTGCACTATGTAGCGTCTGAGCAGCATGTCAACGCTCTCTTTTTTAACTCGCTCCTTCTCGCTCTCTCTCTCGCTCCCTCTGTCTGTCTCTCTCTTTCTTTTTTTCTCCTTCTCTTTTTCTCCATCTCTCTTTTTCTCTCTCTTGCTTCTCTCTCTCTCTCGCTTTCTCTTTCTCTCTCTCTCGCTTTCTCTTTCTCTCGCTCTCTCTCTCTCTCTCTCTCTCCCTTTCTCTCTTTCTCTCGTGTTCTCTTCCTGCCCACCTCTGGATCACTTTCTCTCTGTCTCTCTCTCTCTCACAACTCCTCTGCCAATTCTCTCTCTCTCTCTCTCTCTCTCTCTCTGTCTATTTCTCTTTCTCTCCTTCTCCCGTGTTATTAATCTGTATCACGCTCTCTCTCGCTCGCTTTCGTGTTTGCTGATGGGGTGGAGTAGATGTTTGGGAAGCAGGAGCCACGATGGGTGGAATCTCAAACGTTCACACGCGTGTACACTGTACACCTATATCGGTTACGCGCCAGTTGCATGTATAAGAGAGCGAAAGGAGCAAAAACATGCAAGATACTTGAATACAACAAGTTACTGATCCGTGCTCCCAAGTATCTTTGCATATATATATATATATATATATATATAATAATATATATATATATATCCTCTTTCTTTCGTTCTCTCTTTCTTTCTCTGTTTCTTTCTCTCTCTTCATTCTTTCTTTTTTTTTTTTTTTTTTTTTCTTTCTTTCTTAATCTACTTCTTTCCCTCTATTTCTTTCTCGCTATTTCTTCTCTCTCTCTCTCCCGTTATTCTTTCTTTCTTTTGCGTCAGTCCCAGTGTGCTTGCTCTTCCTGTCATCGGGGTGTGTGTTCGCTGTCCCCGCGTTCACTCACGCTATGCTATCACCTTTCGAAGAATACGTGATTTCGCTCAGCGGACTAGTTGCATTAGCAACCAGCATTCGCGTCTCCTACTCAATTACTGGCCATTTCCATTTGTTTGTGGTGTAAATCATTTGCTGAGGGCTCCGATGCCGAGTGCGATTCAATTTAATCCCCGGCCGGCTTTGAAAGGAAGCTTTTTCCGCGGCGCAGTTTTCAATCACAGTGATGTTGATAATAATTGAATTTGCAGTCGCGTTGTGCCGTCGGCGGGTGCGAAACCCGTACATATATGCGGTGTATGATTGTACCGCTACGAGCTCTAAATGACACTACGGACCTACGTGCAACACAGAGCGGATTCACAAGTGTCTATCTATGTTCTTGACATCTGGCACA
>NW_014578446.1:51373-52578 GCF_000485595.1 Priapulus caudatus
TGTGTGTGTGTGTGTGTACATACATAATCATTAGTACTCGCATAACCCGAGAACTCCGCAGCCTAGAGGAAAACTAAATATATTTTCAGAATCAGCACGTCTGGTGGTTCTGGCTTATTTAAAAACGTTAAAAAGTTACAAATTCATAAAAATTCTATTAATCAATAGACGGCGGTGCGTACAGATTAACATCACGTATTATACGTGTAAATTCATGGGGTATACTCTTAACGGCGCAGTGGCTTAATTGCTAGAACATCCGTCTCCTATACCGGGATTCCGGGTTCGAGTCCCAGCTGGAGAACTTGTTTTCCCTTTTTTTTCTTTTTTTTCCTCTTTACCTATCTCTTTAGTATGTATTATTTTTAATTTTTTTACTTTTTACTTTTTATTTTTTATATTTTTATATTAAGGGAGAATCATAGACGAAAACCAGGTAAAGTTTGAATATATTTATTCACATATTGATAGAATATTTACAAGTTGAAAACTATGCAAAACGCTGTTAAAATGGTGTCATACTCTTCTCTATTATGAGCTCTTGATATATATATATATAATATCAGGAGTGTATAATAGGGTATAATAGTGTATAATATACCCTATTATACACTCCTGATAATATATATATACACATTTGAAAAAAGAAGAATCCGACATTCCAGTATACACTAGCGAAAGAAATAAGAAGAAAAAAATATATATATATGTATATATATATATATATAGATGTCGATCCACCCACTATGTTTTTTTTCTCACAAACGAGCGATTTGGTCAACTTGCAGCGCGGCGTAGCGTCACGAATCTAACTCAGGCGAGTTCATTATATGATACGGGATCAACATGGCTTTCTCGTGACATCAACAGGGCATCGCATGACATCAACATTGCTGGGTGTGTGCGCGCGAGTTAGCGCTCAAGCGCACTTACGGGTTACAGACATGTCGGGCTGCTAACACATGCTGCACATCTGCACATACGCTGCTGCTGCTGCTGCCGCTGCTACTGTTGCTGCTGTTGCTGCTGCTGCTATTGGTGCTGCTGCTGCTGTTGTTGTTGTTGCTGCTGCTATTGGTGCTGCTGCTGCTGCTGCTGCTGCTGCTGCTATTGGTGCTGCTGCTGCTGCTGCTGCTGCTGCTGCTGCTATTGGTGCTGCTGCTGCTGTTGTTGTTGTTGCTGCTGCTATTGGTGCTGCTGCTGCT
>NW_014578446.1:52588-54275 GCF_000485595.1 Priapulus caudatus
CGATTTTGTTAAATTTTGGTATATGAATGTGTAAGGCTAGCCCCAAAACAGTTGTTACTCCTATGGGAGAGATGACAACGTCCTATTACGTTTATTTCGTCTAACTGGTTAACAACTCTACAATCATACCTATATACGTGTAATATTGTGTTTTAGATTCTTCGTTACAGTAATTTGACTGGAATATTTTATATACTCTTGCTTTATATATCCCCCTCCCTCTTCCATCACACCTAAGGTGAGCTACAGTGTCATTGACACTTTCATTAAAGTAATCTTTTAAATCTATCATGCATGTCTTGCATTTAAACACAAAACAAGAATCCTCATAAGACATTGACGTCATATAATTCTTTAATCCGTAATTATTAATATTAATTATTTTCAGTTTTGTTGTTGTTGCTCCTTCCCCTTCGTCCCTTTCTATCACGTTTTTTTTAGAATGGCTTCTTTTACCATTTTTTTTTCATCTCATTTTTGTCATTGACACTTTCATTTTAAATTGTATGCGATTACCTCTCATTTCCTCCCCCTCCCCCTCTTCTGGATCTTCTCCTCCCTCTCCTCTTACCTTTCGCTAAGCTTTCTTTCCATCGCTACAGCCCACTGAACTGTCTTAACTGCTGCTGCTAATCTATGCTAAGTTTGCATTCACACTCGCGCGAGCGATGCTGACTGATAGAGTCGGAGTTCATGCGTGCCATTCTTCACATGACAGCTTCACGCTTCACGTAACTCTCTCTCTCTCTCTCGGTAGCGTCTGTTATCAAAGGTCATCCAAGGTTATCAAAAGTTATCCAAGGTTATCCATCGCAGGTTATCCAACGTCCCTGTCTCTCGTCTGTTTAATATCCGCGCAAGCGTCTGAAATGACAGGTTATATCCAACGCTGGGCCGTGTTTTGAAATGCCAGTACTTAGCCTATCGGCGCTGCAGTTTCTTAGCAACCGCTAAGCCACTGGGCCACTGCAAGCATTAAATCTATCGTTTCGCAACCCATTCTTCTGCCCTCACTTGCAGACCAATGCGCTCAGACAGACAGACAGTAAAATATGATGGCGACAGCGCTAGCGCCCAATCACGCGTGTATAATGTTCGTAGAAATTACATGTTAATGGAATATTAATTTGCAAGGTAAATTCGAGATCGGCTACGTCGTGTGCACATTGCGTGAAAACGTAGAAACGGTAGCAATTTTGCTGAAGTAAATTGCATAAAAATCCACGTTATTAAGGATCGCACAAACAATTATTACGGTAAATGTGCGCGCTCCTGTAAGTATACGTATGGTCTACACGTTTTTACTCAAACTCGAATGTTCACGAAGACAGCTTCATAATGCTGGCGCGGAGTCAGAGAGAGAGAGAGGAGAGAGAGAGAGAGGGAGAGTGAGAGAGAGAAAGAAAGAAAGAGAGAGAGAGGGGGAGAGTGAGAGAGAGAAAGAAAGAGAGAGAGAGAGAGAGAAAAAAAGAAAGAAAGAGAGAGAGAGAGAGAGAGAGAAAGAAAGAGAGAGAGAGAGAGTTAATGGCGGGAGAAAGAGAAGGGAAGGTGTGCGAGAGATGGATGGTAGAGAGCAAAGAACGAATTGAGAATCAAGAGAAAGAGAGATAGGGGAGAGAGAAAGCGAAAGAGAGAGAGAGAGAGATAGTGCGTGCGTGCGTGCGTGCGTGCGTGCGTGCGTGCGTGC
>NW_014578446.1:59056-62462 GCF_000485595.1 Priapulus caudatus
CACAACACACGACACCACCCACACACACTGCCAATACACGCTATTACATTTCCTCTCGCTCTCTGTGTGTGGGCGTCTAATCTCTCTCTCTCTCCGCGCGCTCATCCTCGTCTCTCTCTCTCCGCCACACACCCACAACACAAAAGGCCTCTCTCTCGACTCTCTCTTCACACACACACCATCGTCCCTCAACACAACTCACACAAACACATCTATACATCACACATATCCTCCTCTGCTGCTCTCGTCATCGTTGTGTCTCTGTACTGTCTCTCTGTCTGTCTTCTCTGTCTGTCCTCTCTCTCTCTCTAGAGCTCTCGCACCTCTCTCGTCTTTTCTCTAGCTCCACCATTCCGATCTCTCTGTCTCTCTCCTCTCCTCCGTCTCTCTCATCTCTTATCTCTCCACGACACACACACACACACACACAACACACGACCATCACACACCTAGCTCGTCTCTCTCTCTCTAGCTCTCTCCTCGGCTCTCTTATCGCTTCCGCTCTCGCGCTCTCTCTCTCTCTCTCTCTCCTCGTCTCGTCTCGTCTCGTCATCTCTCTCTCAGCTCTCCCTCTCGCGCTTCCTTCTCGCGCGCTCATCGTCTCTCATCAGTCATTAAGCTCGCTCACTCCCTCTTTCTCCGTCGCTCACGACAACATACACATGCCCGGCCGATCAACACCGTACACGATACGCACTGCACCTCACACGCAGCGCATGCAAACACGCGCGCACTACCATGCCACGCCATACACGCGTGCAGCACACGCGCGCACCACACGCGCGCGTGCATGCGGTACAGTAGCCGCCGTCTAATATTCATAAGACCTTCTTATAACGGCTATTGAGTATATTGATCCATATCAACGCTCGCGCTGCCTTTATCCCTGAAATTATGCATTGCTTACTCCGCCAATATCATTCGGGTCTCATGAAGCAAACGATTACAAGGTTGACCTTAGATGGATTGCAATATACTGTACGGTACACGTACACCGTACACGTAACACGTACATCGTACGCGTCACGTTAGCTGCCACGAGCGCGCACGCGCACTACACACACGCGCACGCACCCACACACACACATCACACGCGGCACGCACAGACCACACACACACACACACACGTGACGCACACACGCACGCGCGCACACATTTGTCGGTGGGGCCACTTACCACGCACGGCAACGCACAGTGGGCACAACACCACGCCACGACAACTGCACAGACTTACACACAGATTAACGAGCGAGCGAGAGCGGTCCACGCACGCACGCAACGCACGCAGCAAATGGGTCCAGCACACACATCACACACACGACACACATTCACACACACACACAGCACACACGCACTTACACGTGTACGCCCACGCATAGCAACACACACACGCAGCGAGTCACACACACACACAGCGCACACATCACACACACACACGATCACCACCACCACAGCACATGCACACACACACACTGTTAAGCATGTGCATCGCATCGCATACGCACGCACTGCGCCGCGCGCGTACAGATAGGTCACATACAGACAAAAGCGCATGAAGCAATGCAATGAATCACGGTACATGTTACCGTTAGTTAACAATGCCTGAGCTGTGATTAGTTGCCACGAGGCGTAATGACGCTAGGAATGAACTAATGACCCCATAATCCATCGTTCTCCCCCCCCCACGTTAATTCTCGCTTGGCGAGATGGCTTCAGTAAGAATTCCTTCAGTGCTACCCAGCTTCACTGTCGTTTCTCCTCATCGCCTTTGTACATGTCCCGTTTGTCTCACATGGAATACTAGTTATCAGTACTAGTTATCATTGTATAGTAAATTTTGTCGTGTCTATTGTGCCGGGAAATAATCATTTTCTCTCTGTCGTCTATTGTAGGAAATAATCCTTCATTGTATTGTATGTTTTGTCATGTCTATTGTAGGAAATAATCCTTCATTGTATTGTATGTTTTGTCATGTCTATTGTAGGAAATAATCCTTTATTGTATTGTAAGTTTTGTCATGTCTATTGTAGGAAATAATCCTTCATTGTATTGTAGGTTTTGTTATGTCTATTGTATGAAATAATCCTTCATTCTATTGTAAGTTTTGTTATGGTAATATGCAATACTAGCGATCGATTTGCTGTTGGGGTGCGCACAGAGATTGCTGGGTGCGATATGCAACTCTCTTCACATTCATGCAAAAACAGCACCACCGATAGCTGCACAGAGAAACAACGCAAAAAGACAAATTCTTTAAAGGAAGTCGAATATAATCAATAACTTGATTGATGAATTTCCCGGTCTTGGTTAATTAGTTTTTTTTCTGCGAGCGAGTTTTTGCCATGCAACCCAATATCATTATCATCATCATCATCGCCGTCATCACCATCAGCACTAGCAGCGGCAGTAGGAGTGTGCGTGCGCGTGTACGTGAACGTATATTAGTGCGCGTATGCGTGTACGTGTGCGTGTACGTCTACGTGTGTCTCGTCTGCATGTAGGTGTGCGTGTAGGTGTGTGTTTGTACGTGTACGTAGACTTGCACGTGCACTTGAGCATAATGTGCGTAATTCATGCGTGTACATGCACGTTTACGTGTACGTCTGTCTGTTCGTTGTGCGTGTAGGTGCGCGTGTACGCGTGCGTACGTGCGCGCACACGAATAATCTCTCCACCTTCATCGCTTTCGCTCTGCTTCGATTCTTTATCTCCTGTTCATTAGAGAATGTTTCGAGAAGAAGACGTATATGCGTAATTAGTTTGTACAGGACACCAGATCACGCGGTGACAATCAACGAGAGTGGATCAATAGATGTAATAGTTGACTATATGATGGAAACTATGTTATAACTATGGGGAATATGTTATCGAATACTACTAGTGTGACACCGAGAAATGTTAACTACCCTGTCGCACCTCAGCATGACACGGACAATCGTCAACTCTCGTTTCCGCGTCTCAGACACGAAGAAATGTCAACTACCCTGTCGCACCTCAGCATGACACGGAGAATTGTCAACTCCGTTTCCGCATCTCAGACACGAAGAAATGTCAACTACCCTGTCGCACCTCAGCATGACACGGAGAATCGTCAACTCTCGTTTCTCAGTCTCTCTCTCTCCTCCTTCGTTATCTCTCTCTCTTCTCTCTCTCTATCTCTTCTCTCTCTCGTCTCTTCTCTCGTCCTCTCTCTCTCTCTCTCCCTCCCCCCTCTCTCTCTCCGCCACCCCCTGCTTCCCTCTCTCGTCTGCGCGTCTCTCTCTCTCTTCGTCTCTCCTCGTCTCGCTCGTCTCTCATAATTATCGAGTGACTGTCATGCATGATTATGAGCTATAGGTAAACACCTCATTCATCCCACGTCTCTGGAGACGAGCTCGGGCCGCTACCTCTTCTCTCGTTCTCTCTC
>NW_014578446.1:64628-66768 GCF_000485595.1 Priapulus caudatus
TAGCTAGCTACAGCTTCAGGTAGCTAGCTAGCTAGCGCATTAGTAACAGAGTTCAGATTAGTAGCATCATCATCATCATTTTCATCATCATCAGCAGCAGCAGCAGCAGCAGTAGTAGTAGTAGTAAGCCTTAGCTAGCAGCAGCAGTAACGGCGCAGAAGTAGATCATCATCCATCATCATCATCAGCAGCAGCGCAGCCAATCATCATTATCATCATCACATTATTCATTCATCATCATTATCCATATATCATCATTCATCATCTTATCATCAGCAGCAGCAAGCCATGGTTTGATGAAGCCATCTGCGTGGAGTCGTGTGTGAGCGTCGTGTTGATCGACGGCGCGTGCCCAGCTGCTGCACACAGCGTCGTGTCGCATTCCCTAACGCGGGGGTGAGACAGACAAGCCAGCATCATGCGCGCCACGTTTGTGCTCTCCGGAGACGTGTCTCTAATCTCCCGTGCTAGAAGGGGCTTTTAGGTAGGCACGTTTTATGTAGCGGGGGATGGGCAAGTGATAAAGGGCAGGGGAGTGAGGAAGCGGTTTCAGAGTGAGACGAAGCGGTGGGTAGGAAGCAGTGATGACCGAAGGTTGCGTTAGTTGACGAGCTACAGACCGGGTCGCGGCGAGCGCTTTAGTCGGAACTTGTAGTCGGTTCGGGTGCGGCGTAAGGAGCGAAAGCGGGCAGAGAGAGAGAGAGAGAGAGAGAGAGAGAGAGAGAGAGAGAGAGAGAGATAAAGCGCGGATGTCGATGCTGTGTGTATACATCTCACATTGAAAGCCCTCCACTATGTCGCTTCATGTTAGCACTGTAAGAGACACCTCAAGCGATGAGACCCTGTAGCGAGCCTGGGTAAACCACCATTACAGGCAATTTGATGGCGTCCAACTTACCATCGTACTCCGTGAGTCCGTGTCGAGATGGTTGTATTTGGAATGCTCCAGATCTTTGTGATTTCCGGAATGCTTCCGGTCACCGAGTTATTTATGAGGAATTATCCTTGAGGAATCTTTGTATCGTCTGTTTTAGGGAATACGATTGTTGGTCTTCGGACTGTCTTTTGGGAGAATTTGTCGGGTGTTCATAGTGTCTGCTTAGGGAATACGCCAGGTCTATTGTAAAGATTATTCCTGGTCTTTGCATTTTTCTGGTTTTTATGTTCTAGGCCAGTGCTTCTTAAATTGGTGAATGGTTCACCCAAAGGTGAATGAAAATATTTTGGCGTGTATGAAACTAGAGGGGTGAATGAAGGATGAATGAGACAGGAAGGGCGAATGAAGGGTGAATGAAACGGGAAGGGCGAATGACTTAAATTACTCAGATATTATATGATATTATCTCGCCATAATTAAAATAGGCATTGTCATTAAAGTCGTTAAAGTAATTAAGCTCTTATTGCTTTTACTGGCATTGGAGCCGGAAATTGTACATGTTTTTTCTCTCTACCTATGGTTTTCTAATTTCAAAGTAGCAGGTTATTTCCCAAATTTACTGTAATATAATTTTTTGGGTGAGACCAGACGAGCTAGTGGGATCATAAATCTATAAATGGCAATTCGCCGTAGGCAACTATTGAACCGTAACTTTACTTCGTGTTGATAATCTTTCTGATCTTAATTTTTTGTCACTTCTAGTTTTCTTTACATATTATTAGGATGTTCAAAAAGTTGAATAAAGTAAGCACTTAAGAAATGTGTTAATTTATATTTTTGCTCATGTAGCAAAATTAATTATATATAAAATTATACACAAGGGAGAGTAAGACGAAAATTAACACAAACATGAGGAAATCTAGTCGCGGGTGAATGAGATTTTGTGATAAAGACTCGAGAGTGAATGAGATTTTGTGGCTAACGCTCCATTAGGAGTGTTCCCAACTTTGATATCATTAATGATTAATGATTAATGATTAATGATTAATGATTGATAATCCTAACCTTAACCCTAACCCTAACCTTAACCCTAATCCTAACCCTAACCCTAACCCTAACCTAACCTATAACATAACCCTAACCATTAATGACATTAAAGTTGGGAACACTCCTAATGGAGTATCACCCGTTTTGTGATAAAGACTCGAGGGTGAATTACACTGACATGGTTTAAGACGCACTGTTCTAGGGGATACTACTTAT
>NW_014578446.1:66778-78244 GCF_000485595.1 Priapulus caudatus
TAGATATATAAGATTCCTTCTTCTCTAAACATTCTCTACTATGAACCAGAGATAAAGAATCGAAAGCATTAGCCAACGCGATGGAAGGTGGAGAGATTATTCGTGGTGCGCGCACCTACGCACAGCGTACTGACGGCGCACGTCTACACGCGCACCTACACGGCCGACAGAAGAACGAACAGACAGATATGTCAGCCGGCGCTAAGGACTGAAATAGTGGTCAGAATATTGCTCACTTTTGAAAGAAAAATTATGAAATTGGCGCGAGCAATAGCGTTAGGGGACGCCAGTGGGTGTCATTTGTCGATTGGGACCCAACTCTGAAGACGCCCCCTGGTTGCCGCCATCTTGAGTTCGATAGGTGGCCACGCCAGGCTGGACATAGACTGTTTGTCTATATCTTTCAGAAGCTGTGGCAGATAGAAATGTCAATTTGTGGAGTGGCTAACCCCCCATTTTTGTAGGAGTCAGGAATTCAGTGAAGACCATTATTATGGACAGTGTAGTGTGGCGCCGCCATATTTGGATTTCCCAAGGAGTGCGCCGCTATTAGAAGGCCTAATGTGACTATAAACCTTGGGAAAGCTTAAGGTCAGATGAGAAATTGTAGTTTCAGGTAGCTAACCCCCGGCGGCTGCCGCCGCGGCCTGCGTGCGGCCGCGCGTGTGTGTGCGACCGGTCAAGAATGTCAGGTGGAACTATTATTACTTGAACGTCAAATGTCCGACCATATTGGCATCCAGAGAGTGCTGCAATAACCTACACAAAAGTGCACAGGGTTTTTAGTAACACGTTCAGTTAACATAATGTAAACTTAACGTGTGGATGGGCGAGACGCTTTGACGCCAGTCAGACATTGCGGGACTGCAGGCACCGCTGTGAAGGATCTCCCTTTCGTGCGTCGCCATGTGACTAAGACCCGCCGTGCAGCATCAAGTGGACACTGGTGCGCCACGCCTTTGTATGCAGTTAGCGACGCAGAAGGGCCAGTAACGCTTAATTCTAAAACAGATCTGGAAAACAGTAGAAGGATAGTCAGGGCGCAACACCAGATGAATTCACCAGTAGTGACATGTGCTGAAGGTCAGAACAAGTACCGCGCCAGTTTTCAGTTTTTGGAGCAGCAGACGTGTTAGACTTTGGAACTCAACTATCTTCCAGTTTGTAAGGGTCCGCTCGCGAGTGTCGCAAAGATTTTGACCTGTAACCTTGCAATTCAGGCAAAACGCGATTTGAATACCTGGTTCTTTGCATTGGACCACGGCCAAACTATCGCCGCGCTGGTTACGGTCTATGGTTGCACAGAATATGTCAACGCTTAGCAAGAGAGACTGGCCCGAAGAGTGTACTTCGTTGAGTTGCAAACGTGGAGGGGATTCACTAGACTGCCAACGAAGACAAGCCAACCCGCGTGTTCTCTGCCATTTCCGCTGCGACCATGCATCACGAGACAGGGTAAATGCACTTAGTTAGGGTGACGGTGTGAGCAGTTGGGCTAACACTGGATAAGAACCCTGGCTACACGTTAGGAGAATGGATGGTAGCTGGACGCTGAGCATAGCAAGAGCTAGGTTGAACCCAGTTTGAGGATCGGCCTTCGACGACAGGTGCGACAGGCCAATGACCTCTGATCGCCACCACAACCACGATGAAAAGCGTCAGCCACCGAAATTTTTTGTCGCAAGATGTTACAGGTCACTCGTGGCCACAATTGAAGGAGATGGGCAAACCATTCAATGGAAGAGGAGCAATGGATTTGCTAAATCTCAATTCCAAACCCCGCCATCATGCCAGACGTAAAGTTTGTAAAAAGCCATGATGAATGTCCATTCACTGGGGAAGTCCTAAATGATGAACCCGAGTTGCGCTGATGAGGCGCTTTAAACAGTCCAATTCGAAATCAAATTCGAGACAAGCCATCCTCGCGCAACAATCTGGCTAATGTTCAGCAAGCGTGGCGTCGAAAAAAGACCCAAGACAGGAGGGCAAGGGAGGTATTTGGTTGGAGCTGAGGAATGACAAAGGCTCGACTTTTTCCAAGTTGTCAAACATTTTCCAGTCAAACGAGAGACTGGTGATATTGATGAATTTCTTCAGGCAAGTGAATAACCAGTCCACCTCCCCAACCGTCACTACGCCAACGGGAGGTCAGCTGCGACAAAGGATGACAACATAAGCTTTTGGGACTGGTCTGAGGAAAGAGGAAATGTGACAGGAGTGGATGCATCGAGCACTGTTGACGACTCGAAGGATTGTAGTGGTCCGATAGCCTGTTACTAAAGTCTTGGAAATTTGGTCTGGATGAATTATGGGTTCGCCTCGGAACTGGTAAGAACTACAGACATATAGCGGTACACCAGATAGGTCGGCAGTATTGGGCCAGAGTAAGTCACAGGCACTGGCATTTTTTTCATGCATTTAAGTGCTGGTGAAGATACATGTCCCTGTGGGCAGGATACCCTGGATGCTAACAGACGCATTCCAAAGCACTTGTGTTCGAAATCCTGCAGACGTACCGAAGACTGTCATGGAACTACTAGATGTTGATATCGTCGTCTTTGTTTTATGACTCGCACCAGTGAGCTTCAAGGCGTAAGATGGAAGAGAGCATTGGGATTTGCTAAATCTCAATTCCAAAGCCCATCATGCAGAGAAAGTTGTAAAAAGCCATGAGAATGTCCATTCACTGTGGGGAAGTCTAAGATCATGAACGCTATTCGTGATGAAGCGCTTAAAGTCCAATTCGAAATCAATTCGCGAGACACGCCGCGCCATTCCTCGCCACACAATCCTGGCTCCATGCTCTACGCACGTGGCGCGTCGAAAACACGCCAAGACACCGGCAGGCGGCAGGCTTCGTTGAGCTGACGCGATGACACGGGTCTGTCTCTTTCACGCCTTTCTACATCTCACTCAAGACGAGAGAGTGGTGATATTGAATGAATTCTTCAGGCATGAAAACCATCCACTCCACCGGTCACTCGCTCAACGAGAGTCAGCTGCGAACAAGGTAGCAAGCATAAGCTTGTTGAACTGTCTCGAAAGGAATTGACAAGTGATGATCCGCACTGTTGACACTGCATTAGCTGTCATAGCTGTTACTAATCTTGAAAATTGTCTGGATGTAATTATGGGTTCTGACCTTCGAACTGGGTAAGAACTACAGGACTATATAGCGGTACAACCAGATAGTCGGCAAGTATTGGGCCCAGGAGAAGTCTACAGGCACTGCCTTTTTTCAATGCATTTACAGGCTGTGGATACATGGTCCTGTGGCAGCATACCCTGATGGCTACAGGACGCATCCAAGCACTGTGTTCGCAACCTGCCAGCTACTGAAGACTGTCATGGACAATACTAGAGTGATTCAGGTCGTCTTGCTTCGTACTGACCCGCACCCCGCAGTGAGCTCAGCGCTACATACCCCGCAGGACGCTACTGTCTTCTCCAAGACAGCTCCAAGGAGATAGAAACACTCATCGCCTCCTCAGGCGCGCAGGCTCTATTGCGCAACGCACACAACGACGAGCTGCATCTCCAAGCAGGCCACATAGGTGGCGTCAATCCCTTAGTCCCCACAAACCCCAGATCGTTTCCATTACGCAGCTGACTGGTGTTGAATAGAGGCGTGAGTGCGACGTATGGCAGGTGAATATGGACCTTTACCTTCCTGACGCAGCCAAGGCTCTCGTACGAGCCCTTAAATCAGTTCTGCAAGGTGCAAGAAGACCTGCGCAGGAAACTGCAATGGTTACAGGGCAACCTCCAGTGGCACGTGCACTATGCGAGCTCTGTGGAACGGACAATGTTTATTGAAACATAAACGTGTGAGGGGGAGTACACAGTGCATCCACTTTAACTAAGAATAGAGGGCAGTCATCTTTTTGTTTTGTTTGTTTGTTGTTTGGATGTTGAGGCTGACCATTTCGCATTAAAGAATCTAGGTGGGATGGCTAGGTATAAAAAGAGATTACTATTATGCATCCCCAAGCTTCTCTCTCGCACTCCGGCCTCATCGCCCTCAACACATGCTATGAAACTCCTCCACTACAGCGCATTAATTTCTCACCATTCACTTAACTCAGCATTGCTCTTCAACTTGATAATGTTATCATGACAAGTTTATAGCAGTAAACTGTTTGCATTGTGTAGGTATGGGCAGCCATTTTTGGAAATCCAATGAGGCAGAATCCTAGATGATTACTTAATACTTGGATTTGTTGGTTTTCTCGACGCCTAAATTGCGGGTAGCCCACTGGAGATTGCCGTTCGGGCTATCTGCCTGTAGTTTCCGAAGTTGTATAGTCAAGTTATGTTTATCCATAGCGAGCCAATCTTGGAATCATAAATATGGCGGAACTCTGACGTTCATTAATAATCGGTTCCAACTAAATTCCTTGACCCCTGAAAACGGGGGGTTGAGCTACTGAAACTACATTTTCTATCTTCTTTAGTTCCCAAAGTTCATATCAGAGTTCAATTATGTATCATAGCGGCCATCTTGGAGATGCTAATATGGGCGGGACATCTGACATCATATAGATACTGGTTGCACTGAATTGCTTGGACTCCGTGAGGAGGAACGGGGGGTTAGCGTACTGAAACTACATTTTTCTATCGGTTTCCTGTTAAGTTCCAAAGTTTATAGTCCAATTGATGTTATAAGTGAGCGCCAGCGTTGGAAATCAGCAAATATGGCGGAGCAACTGATGTTCATCAGATAATGGTTTCACTGAATTCCTTTGACCCTTAAAAATTGGGGTTAGCCAACTAAAATTAGCATTTTCTATCATCCTTAGGCTTTTGAAGATATAGGCCAAAAAAGTATATCCAGCCTGCGGCCAATTGATCGAAATTTGGACAAGATGGCGCCACGTCAGGGGGCGTTTTTCAGGAGGTGTGGGTGGGGTTCCGCAATCGAAAAAGTGACCGCCCGTCTGGGGTCCCCCTAACGTATGTGGCCGAAGTTTTCTATAATTTCTCCACAATAAGTGGAAAATATTTTTTCATGTAGCCGCTGAGCTGATAACGTCAACGGTAAACTGTCGGCCAATGTACACGGCATAAAAGTGTAACGCACATCTTGCTTTTTCAAAAGGTGGTAGTACACGGGTGTGTGCCATACACATACCGGGTAACACTGCCACACCTACGATGCGATGACCCACCGCGCGGACTTCTATAGTTCACGGTTCACGGCGCGACGCAGCACTCACTACGTGCCAGCTGCGTAGTGGCTGATAGGGTGATAGAGTGGCGAGTGAATAGATGATGTAATGATGATTCGGGTTCATGGCAAATAAACTCGCTCTCAGCAGAAAGAAAACTAACTTAACCAAAGACCGGGGAATATTCATCAATCAAGCTTTAATTGATTATTAATTGCGACTTCCTGTTAAAGAATTTGTCCTTTTTGCGTGTTTCTCTGGCGGCAGCTACGTGGTGGCTGTTTTTGCATGTAGAGTGTGAAAGAGAGTTCTGCACTATCGGACCCAGCAATCCTCTGTGGAATAGTAAACCGGGCCGCAACAGCCGAATCGAGGTCGCTAGTGATTGCAGTATTACCAATCACAAATCTTAACTAATAGAATGAAGGATTATTTCTACGCTAGACCATAACAAAACCTACAATTTATACAATGAAGGATTTATTTCCTACAATAGACATGACAAAACATACCAAATATCAAGTGAACGGATTCATTTCCTAGCAATAGACGACAGAGAGAAAATGATTATTTCCCGCACAATAGAAACAAAATAACACGACGAAAAATTTACTATATCAAGTGATAACATAGGTATAGTTGCCATGATGAGACATACCGGGACATTGTCAAAACGATACGATATATGCACAAGGCCTGGGGTATGACACAATGTATTGTATTAATTGGCTCTTAGATATATGTGATTAAGGAAGCAATTGTTTCATTATAAAGAAATTAGCAAAATTATAACTATTGGCAGATTGAATAAGTAGTTCCCCTAGAACAGTGCGTCTTAAACCTATGGTTCATTCCATACTGCCTGCATGTCTTCGTCGACATCTGTTATGCGCCCCATCGAGTTAGTAATCTTTGATTGCGCATTTAAAAACCTGTTGTTACCTCGGCAACTGTCGACGCAATTATTTCTCAGCCGTAATTATGCGAGTGACTTTCTACTCGGCAGCTATTAGACCCACCGAGGCCCTATTCAATATATCGCATTAACGCGAGAGCAAATCGCTGTAAGTTATGACATCTATATATCGATCAAGTGAGAAACGCTACTTGGGTAGTTACCGTTGCGACCTCCCATATCCGCAGTATATATTACCAAGAGCGTATTAAGAAGGCCTTCTTTATCCGCCGTATACATTATCAAGAGCTAATAATACCTTGATATTATCAGGAGTTAATAAAGGACAATTGTCTTTATTACATTGACTACGTCACGAATTTTCTATGGTAAAATTTGTAAAAATTTTGTTGCCATTTTTTTTTACATTAAAAGTAAGAACTAGCGGGACTAAACGTATCGTCAAATTCTTACCTGATAAGATTGTTTCTCAACTAGTTAAAAATCCAAAAAACCTGGACGATTTGAATTTGTGTTCCTGACATTAATTGCTTGCTATGGGCTATGTATGAGTCACGAGTGTATGTTCACATCGAACAATATAGTAAAATAGGAAGTAGGTATAATGCAGCAATTTAACCATAAAAAGTGAACAGAATTACTTATATTTTGTGAATATTTTTCGGTGACGTAATCACTTTAACTCCTGATATTATCCTACTACATTCTCTGAGATGTATCGGTACATGGGATGCGTGTGCTAGCAGCAGTGTTTCCCTATCTCACGTGCTCGCGTGAGTCACTTCGTGCTCCGTCAGTGTTTTCGCTTCGTGTGTGTGGCCAGTTTTCAGCGCGCGCGAGATCTCTACGCTATAATTTTCCACGGCTGAAATACGCCACGCGTCGGTTATATAAATTATATTAGCACGCTTGATTACGAAAACGTCATATAACGCAACTTCGGTCATATGCTTCTAACGTTGTTCTATCTGCACGTTCTCACTCTGTTTTATATTGCCATCCGCTATATACGTGCTAATACGCTTCTACACGGGAGATAAGAACAGTCTCGGGAGCACGTGGGCGATGGATGTGGTCGTTGTCACCGCGTTAGGGAATGCGACACCCGCTGTGTGCACAGCTGCACGCGCCGTCATCAAAGTGTCACGTCGCATATGGCTTCACCATGGCTGCTGCTGCTGATGATGATGATGATGATGATGATGATGATGATGATGATGATGATGATGATGATGATGATAATGATGATGCTGCTGCTGCTGCTGCTGATGATGATGATGATGATGCTACTTGTGCCGTTACTGCTGCTGCTGCTGCTACTACTACTACTACTGCTGCTGCTGCTGCTGCTGATGATGATGATGATGATGATGATGATGCTACGTCTGCTGCTGTTACTGCTGCTGCTGCTGCTGCTGCTACTGCTGCTGCTACTGCTGCTATTGCTGCTGCTACTACTGCTACTGCTGCTGCTGTTACGATGGCTATTGGTGGTGGTTTTGCTGCTGCTGCTGCTGCTGCTGCTGCCGAGCAAAAGAGGCTGGCGAGATTTCTGGCACGTGTCCAACTGCTGACCACTTACTGCGTGCGTCCGGGCTCCTATTCTTCGTGCTCGTACGATCGGATGAACTCCTGCTTCTGCGGCTGAATGAGAGTCCGGCTTATTCAGAAAGAGGAAACGTATTGAATTTCCTGGCTATGCCCGGACAGCGCCAAATTAGGCTGGTTTGACGCACGTTGCTCGGCCTTGATTGCCAAGATCTGACTGGCTTCATGTCTTTATATCGAACACAGGGGATGCTGCGGGTGAGGTAGCCATGGTTTCCATGCTGCCTGCATGTCTTTATATAGAACACAGGGGGTGATGCGGGTGAGGTAGCCCCAGCCCGCAGGTTTCCATGCTGCCTGCATGTCTTCATATAGAACACAGGGGGGGGGGGCTGCGGGTGAGGTAGCCCCAGCCCGCAGGTTTCCATACTGCCTGCATGTCTTCATATAGAACACAGGGGGTGCTGCGGGTGAGGTAGCCCCAGCCCGCAGGTTTCCATGCTGCCTGCATGTCTTCATATAGAACACAGGGGATGGCTGCGGGTGAGGTAGCCCCAGCCCGCAGGTTTCCATGCTGCCTGCATGTCTTCATATAGAACACAGGGGATGGCTGCGGGTGAGGTAGCCCCAGCCCGCAGGTTTCCATGCTGCCTGCATGTCTTCATATAGAACACAGGGGATNGTGATGTGGGTATGTTGCTGCGCAACATGCATACTTGTGGACTCTGTGTCTCTTCCGTACGCGCGTGGGTGATGTGGGTATGTCGCAGCTCAACCTGCATCCTTGTGGACTCTGTGTCTCTTCCGTACGTGCGTGGGTGATGTGGGTATGTCGCGGGAGTATGCGATAATGATGGAGCAAGCTCTCGGGATGGCAGAGACGTGTACCAGCAGCAAACACCACTGTACGATAACTGCCACAAGTAACGATTGCATGCGAACTAAGGAGCGTTTGCAGCCGCGTCGAACCAATACGAAACGCATTACATATTTGCGAAGCGTTCGAAGCCAATACGCGGCGCATTTGTTGATTCTCGACTCGCGCAAATGTGAAGGAGAATTAGTTTGTTGATTTTCGTCGGTCGAGGAAAATATATTCGGCCACATGTTCTGTGATTAGCGCAGCAACTGTTGATTTACGGCAGTAAAGGAGGGAGTGGTTCAAGCGTGATGGAGCGGAATATATTCTAGATGAATATTACGAGAGCATTTATTGATTCTTCGCTGATGGCAAATATGAATATATAATATATAGCTGAGATGGTCAGGAAAAAACATGTTATTTGGCTGTCAGTTATCGTCGCAGCATCGATCTTGGTCTGTCCTTGGGGAAGCATGGGGACTGTATCATCATGGTAGATCCTGTGTGGAAGCATGGTGACTGTAGCATCATGGTAGATCCTGTGTGGAAGCATGGAGACTGTAGCATCATGGTAGATCCTGCGGGGAAGCATGGTGACTGTAGCATCATGGTAGATCCTGTGTGGAAGCATGGTGACTGTAGCATCATGGTAGATCCTGCGGGGAAGCATGGTGACTGTAGCATCATGGTAGATCCTGCGGGGAAGCATGGTGACTGTAGCATCATGGTAGATCCTGTGTGGAAGCATGGTGACTATAGCATCGTGGTAGATCCTGTGTGGAAGCATGGTGACTGTAGCATCATGGTAGATCCTGCGGGGAAGCATGGTGACTGTAGCATCATGGTAGATCCTGCGGGGAAGCATGCTGCCTGTAGCATCATGGTAGATCCTGCGGGGAAGCATGCTGCCTGTAGCATCATGGTAGATCCTGCGGGGAAGCATGGTGACTGTAGCATCATGGTAGATCCTGCGGGGAAGCATGCTGCCTGTAGCATCATGGTAGATCCTGCGGGGAAGCATGCTGCCTGTAGCATCATGGTAGATCCTTGAGAAAGCATTATGGCTTAATTATCATTCATAATTAACATGCTGGGTATTTGCGGATGCAGTAACAAGGTATCTACACAGCCATTGCTGACGCGCAGGCTAAGTTATATATATGCAGACGTATTCATATGTCGTTCGGTAATGACAATAGGAGTTGTCACACGCGCGAATTAAGTCGACTTATTTTTGAAATAGGTTATGTAGAATTTAGAATTTACGTCCAATCTAATTTTAGTCGGATAAATTACCAGTCAGTCCAAATGTAAGTCGAATAGGATGTACGCTAAATTTAGTAGCAGCGACTACACGACAAGTTATCTCACGCTTGCTGTGTGACAGGGTGACAAGCTGTCTCCGGGCTATAGATAGCTCCTGCTGCGGAGTCTGACATCGCCTCCTACTATTCCGTCTCCGTGTGGCAAGTAGCATACAGGCTTACTGCTTGCAGCAAGCATACAGCAAGCATACATCAAGCATACATCAAGCATACAGCAAGCATACAGCAAGCATACAGCAAGCATACAGCAAACATACATCAAGCATACAGCAAGCATACAGCAAGCATACAGCAAGGATACAGCAAGCATACAGCAAACATACATCAAGCATACAGCAAGCATACAGCAAGCATACAGCAAACATACAGCAAGCATACAACAAGCATACAACAAGCATACATCAAGCATATATCAAGCATACAGCAAGGATACAATAAGCATACATTGAGCACACTGCAATCATACATCAAGCATACAACAAGCATACATCAAGCACACAGCAAGCACACAGCAAGCATATATCAAGCATACATCAAGCATACAGCAAGCATACATCAAGCATACAGCAAACATACAGCAAGCATACAGCAAGTACGGAGAAATCACACATCAATCACAAAGCAAGCATACAGCCACGACAACGGGCGACGACGACGCATTTTTCAGCCGTTTATGTATGAATTCTAAATTTGCACTTAGAGAGATAGCCGTGCATCCCACGTGCATCGATCCCGTGTGACAGAGAGAATCGAGATTATTCTACCTTTGCCCGCTTAGCCGTGTCTATCGACCGTTCCAGGCCGGCGAAACAATCAGTGAGGGGTTGTGTTTGAGATGGCTATCGAGAGAGTTCCGCTGCAGAGAGAGAGAGAGCGGGGAGGGGAGGCACTGCACGCGAGAACACGGCGCGGCTGGAGATGGCGAAAATACACGAAAGACCAAGGGGAGAGGGGATAGGAAGAGAAGAGATAGAGGCTGGCGATATGCGAGATTAGATAGCTAGATAGAACGAATAGAAGGGACACGAGATATAATAGAAGAAAGAGGGGCAAGAGTGGATAGAAGGGATACCGAAAGACGACATGAGGGAGAGCGGAGGGACGCTGAGGGGCGCCCGAGAGAAAAAGAGAGGAGAGAAGGAGGAAGAGAAGGAGAATGAGCGGAGGAAGGAGAAGGCAGAAAGCGCACGGGAAGAGACAGGAGAAAAGGGACGAAGAGAAGGATCAAAGGAGGGAATGTAAGGAGAAAGGCTGAGGAAGACAGAAGGAGAGAAGGGAGGACAGAGATAGGGAAATGGCGCACCGACGAGGAAGGAGAAAGGCCTTCGTCGGAACGACGAAAGAGACAAAAGAAACGGGTCCAGGAAGAGGAAGGAGAACCGGGGAGGACGAGAAACGAGATAAATCGCGCACTTGCGCGCGCACGATTTTAAGCCCGATGACAGAGCAGGTCGAGAGCGGAGAAGTGCGTAGGGAGTAAAGTGAGAACGCGCACGCGAGCAGAGGAGAGAAGGAGAAAAGGTCGGAGGGGGGAGAGCAGAGAAAGGTGGCAGGAAGAGAAGGAGAAAGGCAGGTGGGTGTTAGACCGATTCACCACACTGAAGAGAAAGGTGGTGAAATGAGTGAGATGTGAGAGGCTGGAGCTAC
>NW_014578446.1:81455-82354 GCF_000485595.1 Priapulus caudatus
TTATAACACAAACCACGTGATAAAATATGCAAATTATCTCCTGTACCGGCCTCAATATAGACAAACCCGTTTCCCTCGTTTCGCTCCATTCTCTGATGTGTCATCGTCCATTGTGCGTCAGCTGTAACCAGTTGTTTTAAAACGACCAGAGCTTGTCTAGTCTGATTAGCTATCTCTCAATCTCATCGCGAGCGTGTGTTATCATTTTCCTATTTAGCATTCAATGGCGTATTTACCCATTAGCTGTAAAATGCGTCGAGATAGCTGAAGAATTCGGAAATGTGTCAGCGTGCGCGCACGGCGGGGTGAAAAAATCGCGATTGCCTACTAGGCATGATTTGCGGGCGACGGAATTAATTTCCTGCGCACGAGAAAACACATAAAGCCTTCTCGTGCATTAATGAAATCTGGTTTCGGTTGTGTGTAAATGCAACAAATAAACGCGCCGGGAGATAAAATCAAAATGCGTTGTATATATGATTCTACTGCAACGCCCTCTGGTGGCGCTGGCAGCAGTCGTGACGGTGCCGGCGACGACGACGACGACGCTAGTAAGAAGGATGACAATGATGATGATGATGATGATGATGATGATGATGATGATGATGATGATGATGATGATGATGATGATGATGATGATGATGATGATGATGATGACGGCGACGACCACGACCACGACGATGATGATGATAATAATTATGAGGATCTCGGTGGTAGCGTCAGGAGTATGTGTTAGTTTGGTTAGAGTATGGTTAGTTTTGTGACTTTCACAGAATGATGCCTTTTCTAACCTGCTACGTTTCCAAATAATTTACGGCGGCGTACAAATGCTGGGAAGAGAGATGAATTGTGAAAGAGAGAGAGAGAGAGAGAGAGAGAGAGAGAGAGAGAGAGAGAGA
>NW_014578446.1:83391-85891 GCF_000485595.1 Priapulus caudatus
TCTACTAGCATTCACTCTTACATCCCTCTACTAAGTGAATGCTAGTAGAGGAATACAGAGTGAATGCGGGATGCAGAGAGTGAATGCTAGTAGAACATCCCTCGCCTCTGCTTCCTTTCGCGGCACTGTCCTCTGGTTATCTTGGCCATCTTCACATCCTTACAACAAGCATCTCAAATTCTCTCAGCATGCTTCTATTCAATTTCTCTCGGCATCTCTCTCCTCAGTTTCTCTCGGCATCTCTCTCCTCAGTTTCTCTCGGCATCTCTCTCCTGAGTTTCTCTCGGCATCTCTCTCCTCAGATTCTCTCGGCATCTCTCTCCTGAGTTTCTCTCGGCATCTCTCTCCTGAGTTTCTCTCGGCATCTCTCTCCTGCGTTTCTCTCGGCATCTCTCTCCTCTATCTTCCGCATCGTCTTCTACTCTCACCTCTCCTCAGCGTCTCTCCACATTCCCTCCCTCTTCCTCTCACCGCATTCCTCTCCCTGCACCTCTCTCCTCTCTCTCTCTGTACCACTCTCCTCGGCCTTGCTACGCCCCCCCCCCCACTCACGCGCCACAGAGCAGAGATTCGCTATATTAGCATCACTATCTCCACCTGCCCCTCACTCAATACCCCTGCAACAACAGATGGCCACATCCCATTAGCACTGCGATTGTGAGCGAGTTCAATGGCTGTGAGGTCGGTACGTAATGCAGCCATGCACGGCGCTGAGCGAGAGGAGGATGTTCGCGTTGCTTCTAAAAGAGAGAATCTGATCGCGTCTGTGAGGAATACGATTATCGTGTGCGCTGAAACAGCGAATTAATATCGGTTAGCGTCGCCGCAGCGTGCGTGATTTAATTAGCTCTCTACGTGTCCGACGGATAAAGCAAGCATTCTGCAGGGAGGGTTATTGCGAACAGAAGGTTATTGTAAGGAAAAGGAAACCGGCAAATCTCTCCTCCTGCCCCTCCCGTCTCTTCCGTCGTCTGCTCTCTCTCTCACTCTCCTTCCCCCTCGCTCTCTCTCTCTCTCTCTCTCTCTTCCCCCCCTCTCTCTCACGCCCTCCCTCTCTCCCTCCTCTTTTTCTCGCCGTGTATGTGCGCGCGCGTGCGTGTGGGCGTGTGTACAAGCACGTGTGCGTGCGCGCCGCCTGCGCATGCTCGCTGCCTGTGTGCGGTGCATGCCCTGCGTGTATGAATTCTAATTCCTGCTTCGCCGCATTTTCTACGAGCCTCGCGAGCAGTTATTAATCACCTTGCGGTCGTAACCTCTGCGGGGTCGCCCAAAACTGCACATACTATAATCGAAGCGACGTCGACAGTCATGATAAATGATCATCTAACAACGATGCTGAAAGCTAAGAGGCCCTCCTACATGTAGCTGCTCCAGCTGTGTAATATATGGTGCAGCAAGGAGAGGCAGAGAGGCCAGATGTGCTCACACTCACAGGCGGGAGCAGTAACAGATGTAGTACATGGCTAGAGTACATTAAGATCTTCATTCATTCGCTCACTGATGCCAAATGTCTCCGCCCACCATTTTTTTAATTATAAATCTTTGATATGCTAACGCTGCTTTAGTCTGGATTCAGGAACATGTGCGTACGAACACCCCGCACACGGTTCTTGAATGCCAACTAAAGTTGTGCGTGAGGCGTTCTAAATTTTGTGCGTACGCACATGATCGTGCGCTTTTTGGATGTTGGGTGCGTATGAGCGGGGCATAAGTCAACAACAACGCTGTGGCTGTGGCTGTGTGTGTGTGTGTGTGTGTGTGTGTGTGTGTGTGTGTGTGTGTGTGTGTGTGTGCGTGTGCGTGGCGCGTGGTGCGTGCTGTGCGTGCGTCCTTAGCGTCGCGTGTGTGTGTGCTGTGTGCGCCCGCGTGTGTAAATGCGGCTCGTGTCGTAGCCGATCAACGTCCTTGCGTGTGTGTCGTGTGTGTGTGAATGGTTGTACTGCGTGTGCGTGCGTGGTGATGTGTGTGTACGTGACCGTGAGCGTGTGCGTGTTGTGTCTTTGCGTCCTTTTTTTCTCGTGTTGGCGTGTGTGGGTGTGTGTGTGTGTGGTGTGTGTGTGTGCGTGGCGTGTGCGGTGGCGTGTGTGTGTGTGTGTGTGTGTGCGGGCGTTGCGTGCGTGCGTGAGCGTCTGCGTTGCGTGCGTGGCGTTGTGTGTGTGTGTCGTGCGGCGCGTTATTGATTTAGTGTGTGTGTGCGTGTGGGCGTGTGTGGTGGCGGTCCTTTGCGTGTGTGGTGTGTGTGTGCGTGCGTGTTTGTGCGTGCGTCGCCTTGCGTGTGTGTGTGGTGTGTGGCTGTGTGGCTGCGTGTGAGTGCGTGTTGTGCTCCTTGCGTGTGTGTGTGCGTGTGCCGCGTGGGTAATGCGGCTGCGGCGTGCTTGCGTGCGTCCTTGCGTTGTGTGTGCTGTGTGGTGTGTGTGTAACAGTGCGTGTGCGGCGTGTGCATCAGAACTGATACGTGCGTGAGCGTGTGCGTGTGGTGCGTGCGGTCCTTGCGCGTGTG
>NW_014578446.1:88741-89060 GCF_000485595.1 Priapulus caudatus
GAGAGAGAGAGAGAGAGAGAGAGAGAGAGAGAGAGAAAGAGAGATCGACACAGAGAGAGGTGAACCGATGGGTTTGCTGATTAAACATCGGTTGCTTGCCATCCGCTACGCTAGAGAAAGGTTTCGTGTGCACAGCGGTGTCCGCGCAGAGAGAGGCGGCGCCGGTGCGAAAGGAAGCGGATGAGGAAGCTGAGAGGAGGAGGAAGCTGAGGCGGCCTTGTGAAGCCATCATGTTGTTGCTCCGGAGGCGGCGGCAGATGCGGCAGCGGCTATCATCTCAGGGAATCTCTCTCTCTCTCTCTCTCTCTCTCTCTCTCTC
>NW_014578446.1:90694-96000 GCF_000485595.1 Priapulus caudatus
TATATATATATATATATATATATATATATATATATCTGTGAGTGAGTTCATTATTTAACCTCATTATTTACTTCCATCTCTCGACCTTCGATTAGCGTCCGCGCGAAACCTTCCTCTCAGTGCCCTTCTCCTTTGGTCTCTACCGCCCTCTCTCGCGTCTCCTCCAATTTGCCTAACTGGTAAGATTCCTCCCAGCAGTTCGATTGCTCGCCGCTTCTGAGGTGATGCTGTCATGTTCAGCGAAATTGCCCGTTCTGGCGAATATCAAACGTCCACACCCACCCTGCTATAGCACTAGCGATCACTACACTGCAAAGGTTGCACTAGCAACCGTAAGTGCACACAGCGCAGGCTTGATCGATCATCCAGGTTACCAGCACTAGCGCAGGAAGAGAAAGAAAAAGAAGAACAAGAAAACGTTGGAGGAGAAGAAGAAGAAGAAGAAGCAGAGAAGAAGAAGAAGAAGAAGAAGAAGAAGAAGAAAGAAGAAGACAGAAGAGAGAAGGACGAAAGAAGAAGAAGGAAGGCAGCGAAGAGAGAAGAAGAGAAGAAGAAGAGAAGAAAGAAGAAGAAGAAGAAGAAGATAGAAAGAAGACGGAAGACGAAGAAAGACGAAGACGAAGACGAAGACGAAGACGAAGACGAAGAGCGAAGACCGAAGACGAAGACGAAGACGAAGACGAAGATCGAAGAAACGGAAGACGAAGACGAAGGACAAGAAGACGAAGACGAAGACGAAGAGCGAGGACGAACGAAGACGACAGACGAAGACGAAGACGAAGACGAAGATCGAAGACGAAGAACGAAGGACGAAGACGAGACGAAGACGAAGACGAAGACGAAGACGAAGACGCCAGAGAACAGAGAACAGAACGAGGAAGAAGAAAAAGGAAAAAGAGAAGAAGAAGAAGTTAGAAGTAGAAGTAGAAGTAGAAGCTAGAACAAGGAAGAAGAAATAAGCGAGAAAATAAACGAGAAACATGAAGCGAAACACATTCCCCTGGACATCTACCGTGTACACATCGGACTTGTTCGCATACATTAATAATAATTGCGTTTATTATAATCAACCGAGCGTAATCATGTCCACACACACACACACACCCCACACACAGCACACACACACACACCACACACACACACACACACACACACACAGCCAGCACACAACACACACTCACACACACACACACATACACACACACACACTTACACAACACACACACACCACACACAACACACACACACACACACACACACACACACACACACGACAAGGCATCTTGATGCGTTTTCAACTATAATATTTATGTGTCAATGTGCGGCGAATGCGCGGCGTGCTGCTTTACAGCTTGAAAACGCCTTCAAGTGCCTGTGCACAACACACACCACACGCCACACACACACACACACACACACACACACGACACCACACACACACAGCACACACACACACACACACACACACCACACAACAATACGTCAGGTCTCAAACTCACTTCCTTCACTTGAGACAAAAATCAATCTAGCAGACCTATTTCAACGACGACGGGAAAAACTACCAATGGACCTAATCTCATTTCGACTTACTTTGCGAAGATATTCCCTGCCAATTATTTGCGGTTTCAGCATCAGCTTCCAGCACTCTGCTGCGCAGATCCTAAAGCTATACTTAATAACACGTTGAACAACTAGCCGGTGTACCGCAGGCGACAAAGGCACGGAGCTTAGTGACGCTCGAGCGCGTCCGTTGTCGTATCACTGGTACTACAGAGTCATGTCCCCGAGTACATTTATGTCATACACCAAAGTGCTACCAGACTGTACTACAGAAGTGTTACGCTAACCTAACACTAAACCCTAACCCTAACCCTAACCCTAACCCTAACACTAACCCTAACCTAAACATACTCATATAAAATACACAGCATAATACTAAACAACCTAAAACTACCTCGGGTACATATCTGTAGTACCTGATACGACAACGACCCCATCTGCCTTAGTCAGATACTGCCTTTAGATACTGCTACTTCTCAGTGTAAAAACACGTTGTAAATGTTGCATGTTTCGCGAAGAAGATTTTGCTTCTTTTTTTTTCAAATCGGTTATGGAAGAATATTTGAGTTAGAAACATACATTGTTCCTTGTCTCTAAGTAAACCCGGCTGATTATGGGAATATTTTTTTAGCTTAGTTTCGATTGCTGACACTTCAAGCCAGGCGGTTTGCCCTTGCGAGTGGCTTAACACCCACAGGCACTTGGGAAGAGGTCAGTAAAAACATTAAAAATAATATGAACACACAATCACAAATTAAGGCCTATACCTACCCCTCTGTTACAGTTCACTGTTGCGACACGTGTATATCAACTTTCCTTCATAATAACCTATGTATAAAACTAACGCCGAAGCCGCGGCGCAGATGGCCGCTGTCGGACGCCTAAATTGATATATATATAGATATATTATCTAATATATCTATACACTATATATATATATATAATATATTAGATATATCTATATAATACTTATTTTAATACTTCTTATATATATAGATAATCTAGCATAATATCTATATATATCTATATCTATATGAAATATATATCTATTATATTATCATTCATAGCGTCTCACAGCAGCCCTCGCAGCGGCGAGTGCGCGCCGAGCGTTCGGCGTTAGGTTTTACATAGGTTTTTATCGAAGGAAGTCTTGATTACTACTAGGTGTCGCAACCAACAGTGGAACTGTAACAGAGGGTACGGTAGTTAGGGGCCTATCTGTGAATGTGTGTTCATATTATTTTAACAAGTTTATTACTGACTCCTGTCCCAAGTGCCGCTGTGCCGTTAACACACCAGCGTTCTATTTATCTGCGTAACCACACACTACGCGAGATGGCGGTTCGTTGTCGTATCAGTACTACAGTATGTTACCCGAGGTCAGCTTTTAAGGTTGTTTAGTATTATCAAGAGCTAATTAATTACCTAAAAAGGTATTATTAGCTCTGGTATTTATGTTTATTTATTTTTATAATGATGCGTACTGTTTAGGGTTAGGGTTAGGGTACCGTCTTAGGGACCGTTAGACGTTAGCGCGTTTTAGCGGTAGGCGTATAGGGTTGGCGAGTTAGGGTACACTTTCTGTATACAAGTCTGGTACCACTTTGTGTATACATATATTACTCGGGCTACAATATCTGTATTACCCTGATAACGACAACCAAACTTTGAGCACCACTAAACACTAACGCTCATAGGGTCTATGTCCCCCAGGTTACTGCGCGAACGTACTCGGCGTACCGTCCGGTATACCGCGAAACGTACGCCGTGGGGTCACTATATCTATGCAATGGTTACGGATTAGGGTTCTAGGATTAGGGTATAGGGTTAGCGATTAGGGTTAGAGTTAGGGTTAAGCGAAGTAGGCGTAGGGCGACTCCCTAAGAGTCGTTAGTCTGAAGTAGGCGGCGGTACGGTCTCCGGCATATTAGATAGTACCAGGTAGCTTCGCGTTATACCGGCGACGTACCAGGCGTACGTTCCGGCGAGCTACCCCGGGGCCGACATTGACACTCTCAGAAACACTAACACTAACGGTGGCCCACACCATCGCTTCTACTAGTTAGAGTGTAATCTATGAGCTGCGTTCGGGCGTAGAGTTATCGACTCGTGAGTTTCTGTTTACTGTTTTCGTGTTTTTTCTTCAACGCCGGCGGCGTGTCCTTTTTTCGGGCCCCGTGCATGTTCGCCAACATACACATCCGTACTTGTTCGGCTTCGCTACATGTTATTACTGTCTCGCACGTTGATCGAGAATTAATTGGCGGTCACGCCGGTAGACAGCAATTAGAGACATGGTGTATCGACTGGGCGTAGCCTCGTGCTTCTGAGTGTTGGAATGAATCAAGTACGGTGTTTCATGGCGAGTGAAATGAATGAACGAACGAAAGAACGACCCGGACGGACACGAACGAACGAACGCAACGCACGAGACGGAACGACGACGACACGAACAAGAAAACACGACACGAACGAACACACGAAGAACGAACAATACGTAGTTCGAACAAACGAAACGAAACGAACGACATGAAATGTGACATGAACGAACGACACTTGAACGACGACACCAACCGAACAACGACGAAATGCCTACAATAAATCTATGTCCACAAAATAATCCACAATAAACACGCACACACACACACCTCTCTCTCTCTCTCTCGCACTCTCTTCTCTTCTTTCTCTCTCATCTCTCTCTCCCCCCCTCTCTCTCTCTCCTGCTCTCTTTCTCTCTTCTGTCTATCTTCTTGGCTTCCCTCCCCTTTTCTCTCTCTGTCTATCTTTCTTTCTCCCTCCCCACCTCTTTCTCTCATGTTGCCCTCTCCCCCTCTATCCTCTTTTCTCTCGCTCTCTCCGCTCTCTCTCTCTCTCTCTCTTCTCTCTCTCTCTCTCTATCCCTCGTACTCTCTCTCTCTCTCTCTCTTCCCTTCTCGCTCTCTTTCTCTCTCTCTCTCTTACCCTTCTCTCTCTCTCTCTCTCTCTCTTCCCTTCTCTCGCTCTCTCTCTTCTTCCCTTCTCTTTCTCTTTTCTCTCTCTCTCCTCTCTCTCTCGTACTCTCTCTCTCTCTCGCTCTCCTCTTCTCTCTCTTCTCCCATCTCTCTTCTCTCTCTCTCTCTCTCTTCTCTCTCTCTATCGTCTCTCTTCTCTCTATCTCTCTCTCTCTCTCTCTCTCTCTCTCTCTCTCGCTCTCTCTCTCTCTCTCCTCTCTCGCTCTCTCGAGTATACCTGTTTGATCGCCATTGTTGTTAACTTTGCTGATCGGCGAAATGTCGCTTGTCATGTGTCCTGTCGCTGAACGATGATCGATCCATTCGTTGCGTGCGTTCCGTGGTCGTAGCAGGTTCTCAACGTTAATTATACTCTTTAAAAGCAGACGAGCGAGAGCCAGACTGTGTCTATATTGGATTTTCGCACCGCGGGCTCTGGTGCATAATAGTCGGCGCATGCGCGAGAGAAACATCCCCCAAGAATATACGGTTTATTGTATTTGTCTCTTGACGCTACGCCACGCACGCCACGAAGATGGGGTGAACTGTTGTGGTGGTGAAGATGGATTGTTCTCTTTATTTCTCTATTCCAGGTGAGCTAACCTGCTCTATTATAATAATATATATTATAATAGAGCTAGATGAGATCACTAATATATATATATATATAGTAATCAGGGTTAATATATGACAAACTTGTCATATCAGTAAAAATTAATTGTAATAAACAGAATTATGCCATTATTACCCATCTTC
>NW_014578446.1:96705-98317 GCF_000485595.1 Priapulus caudatus
TAGTGTCCTGCGCGCGCGCTCTGTTTCTCACCTCTCTCTCTCTCTCTATCACTCTCTCTCTCTCTCTCTTTCGCGCTCTCTCTCTTTCTCGCTCTCTCTCTTTCGCGCTCTCTCTCTCTCTCGCTCTCTCTCTCTCTCTCCCGGTGACAACCTTTGGGCATACACCACTCATGCGCGCGCGCACGTCAGCAAGAACAAATCCTGCTTCCGCCATCTAATTGCTGAAGCTCACTCTCCCCTCGCGAAGCCCTGTCTAGATTCAGTGATGCTGCGAGCAATTATCGACTACCGCTTGAGCTTTCATGTTAGATGATGCCTGTGCCTGGTACTGACGAAGTCGACATCGCCGCCACGCGAGCCACCGGTGCCCCCTCCCAGAAAGAGATCGATGGGTGTGTGGTTGGCTGGCGAAGGTGAAAGACTGAGACGTTGAGAGAATGAGAGTCTAACTAGGGACCTATGGATTGGCGTGAGCTGTGAAAGGTCAAGGTCATCGCGAAACGCTGGAATGCTGAGGGCTGTTAAGGCTTGCACCTCTGCCAGGGATATTCTATAGATCACATCAGGAGTGAATAATGATAAATTGTGATGTATAACAATAGATAATGACAATTGAAACAATGACAATTAAGAACAATTAACGTGATGACAATTGACATAATGATCTAATGACAATTGAAAATAAAAATGTCAATTTGTCAGTATTCATCCCTGAGTACATTTATAGATACCAGCGTGCAATTCATTTGGCGACAATCGCTTAGAATTTATGTGACAGAACGCGGCGCGTACGTGCCTGCTTGTATGACTTTCTGTGAATACATGTGCGGTGCGTGCACGCGTGTGTACGAGCGTACGTGCGTGCGTGTGCGTGTGTATGGGGGCGTACGTGTGTGCGTGCGTACCTCCGTATCTCTCTCGTCCGCATCTCTCTAGCCCGCCCGACTGTTTGAGTACCTGTCTACCTCCTCTGCCCGCCATCATGTACGAGTGTGTGTGTGTGTACAACTGCCGTCCCCCGTGCGTCACGCATCGCCCGCACAACCCTTTGTCTCCGTTAATTGTCGGCGTTCTCTACTTACTGATTGCGCAACGCAAATGTTTAATGCCCCGCGCGTTCCCGCGTCTTGCTGAACGACGCAAAGAGAACCTATCGATAGATTTTTAGGCGCAGCAGCAGCAGCAGCAGCAGCAGCAGCAGCGGCCGACGAGACGAGGGTTTTTGCGCGGAGTGTTGAGCGCCGCGGGTCTGTCTGTCGGGCAGTGATTGCGTTTGCTCGCTAGCTCTCTCTCGCTCGTCGTCTCGTGCAAGTTTGCATCGTGCAGCTGCAGCGGCAGTAGCGAGAGACGAGGAAAGAATTGACAGCGAAGCGTGAAAAGTTTTCCGTATTTGTTGTCGTCGACCGATATCGTTGTTGCCACCACCAGCAGTAGCAGTAGTAGTAGTAGACTAGTAGTAGTAGTAGTAGTAGTAGTAGTAGTAGTAGACTAGTAGTAGTAGTAGTAGTAGTAGTAGTAGTAGTAGTAGTAGTAGACTAGTAGTAGTAGTAGTAGTAGCAGTAGCAGTAGCAGTAGCAGTAGCAGTAGCAGTAGCAGTAGCAGTAGCAGTAGC